>NW_021834688.1:0-43295 GCF_006345805.1 Octopus sinensis
TTGTGCGGTAATTCGAGCAGACTTTGCTGTCGCCCTTTTTAGGCAACAGAATAAATATTGATTTCTTCCAATCAGAAGGCCAAAATTATTCATAAGTTAAAAGTGATATTAAACTAATTAAACGAATTTCCAGTCCAATAGACCATCCTCCTCTTTGCCCCAACACGGACAACCTTGACCGGTCTCCAAACTTCTTTTAGGCAATCTAAAGCAGTGGTTCTCAACCTTTATTTTTGTATCGCCCCCTTGGAATTTTTTTCGCCCCTCCAATTTTTATATCGCCCCCTTATTTCATTAGTAAAAATTTTTATTTAAAAAATAAGAGTTTTAATGAGATCCTTGTGGTTGATGAAGATTGACAAGTTTTTCAAAATTTTTACTTCTTTTCGTAAGTGTATTTCTAATGTCGCCTCTTTCTTCTATATTTAGTTTGTTTCTTTTTTTCCGATCATACTATTCAGAGTGCTGAATCCTCTCTCTACGCAGTATGACGTAGGAAAACGCATTTTTTCCCATAATTTCGGGAATTTCATTTTTATAGATTTTTCTCCCCAGAATTGTGTCAGGTTTTCATTTTTAAATTTTATTTTCAGTTCTTCGTCGTTTTTTAGTTCTATTAATTCTTCTTGACATTCATCATCAGAATCATAATGAATGGGCAACCAAGGATTAATCATCCAATCAGAAAAGTTTAAATTAATTAAATCTTCAAATCTTTTTTTCAAATCTTGTTCCAAAGATTCTAAATGAAATTCATAAATTTTCAGATCGTTGTCATCAAAAGTGTGGTCATAAAAATCGAATTTTCCAAATTTTCTATTACTTAAATTAAATTTGTAAAATTGAATTTTTTCAATGAATGTATTTATAATTCGTTTGCAATCAATTAAATTAACATAATTTTCTTGTAAAGCCAATGAAACTTCATTTAATTTTTTAAAAATCCAATTTAAATAAAAAATATTTTTTCTATGAATTTTGCAGGAATTAAACAATTTAAATTCTTCTTGTAATCTTAAAAAATCAACAATTGCATCAAATAATATCACAAATCTTTCAAGACAATTTCCCTTGGATAACCATCTTACTTCGGTATGTAAAAGTAACCTAACATAATCTTCAGTTTGATTAGTGCAGTATTCACGAAAAATACGATCGTACTTGCTGTTTCTTTTAATTTTATTGATAACTTTGATAACAATTTGCATTGATGCATTCAATTCTTCAGATAATTTTTTTGCAATTAAATGATGCCGATGTAAAATACAATGAATTGAAGTGGACATTGGAGATTTTTGTTTTAGAAAAGCTAAAAAACCACGATATTTTCCAACCATAGCCATCAGTTGCGCACGATAAAATATGTTCAAATGTTATCTCATTTAAGAATAAATAAGATTCAAACATTTTGAATATTGACAATCCTGTAGTATCCGTGACTAAAGATTTTGCAAATAATAACTCTTCTTGCAAAATAGAATCATCATCGAAATATCTTTATAAAAAGTATTTATAAAAAGTAATACCTTACATATGCCATCAAAATTGACTGATTATCAACGACAACTGATTCGTCAAGTTGGACTGAAAACTTGCGTTCTCTGAGAAATAAAATTAAAGATTGTTCAATTTCATTAGAAATTTCATTAATTCTTCTTTGTATAGTGTCGTTGCTTAATGGAATAGTCTTCATAATATTTGAAGAATCTTTTTGTAGGATATCGTTTATAAATAAATTTAAACAAGGACGGATGACATTTTCTGCAATCGAATGGGCATTACCTATAAATTAAAATAATAATGCAACCAGTTTTTGTGATTATCTCTGCAACTTTATATGAATAAGATAATCCAGAGACATTTTGAAATATATTTTTATTAAAGATTGACGGTAAGGCGTTTTTATTTTCAAAATTCTTTTTTAATTCTAGAAAAAAGTCTGGCTTTTTTGCAATTGAATTATGATGTTTTCGCTTTAAATGTTCAATCAAACGAGACGGTTTCATTGCCTCATTCGAAAAAATTGTACCACATTGAAGACAAAGTGGTTTATTAGGATCTTGAGGATCTTTAATAAATCCAAGAGAAATATATTCATCTTTATACATTCTGACTTTTTTTTGAACACGACCCATAAAGATAACTAGAAATCACGCTTAGAAATTTAAATAAAATATAATAAAAATATCATATTATTAATAAATATTATTAGACTCGATTATATATCTTTATTTTTTCAAAGATTATCGACTTCTAACATAAGATTTTAATTTTTCAAATTTTAGCAATCAGCCATCGCCCCCCTACCAAAAAAAATCGCCCCTAGGGGGCGAATCGCCCGCCGTTGAGAACCACTGATCTAAAGGATCATTCTTCTTTTCCCGGATGAGACGACTTTCATCAGGTTCCGATTCATAGTTCCATTGCTCTTCCTCTCGATTAATGTTATTATAGGAGTAGGACTCTTTTTCAAATGCTCCCGTCATTAAGTCGGTTTCGTCGAGTTTCTGATTTATATTGATATCAAGGAAAGTTATATTTTCTTCAAAACCGTCGTCCTCTTAGGACATCATTCCATGTTTATAATCGATGCACATACTTTCAAGAGTCTTCTTCATGATGATAGCTTGGATGTATGCTCTTACAGGGTACTCAATTTTCAGACCACTCTGGTATTGTTTGTAGTATTTACTGACAATGGCATCCCACGTTAATACTATGGGTACTATATTCACTTTTGCTTTGTGGATTAAAGCCAATTCACTTGCTAAGAGATCATACTTGTGGGATTTTTCGACTTCGACTTTTTTAAGAATTTGCTGCGAAGTTATTCCAATTTCGATTAGTGTAATCGTATTTTTAATTTTATCCCACACGAAAATGTCGGGCTTGTTGTTATGAACGTGTGTGGCAGTACTTATAGTAGTATCGACTCTGATCTCAACTGCTTCATTTGCAACTATAGACTGGACTGAATGGGTCTTCAATCTTTTTGACCTTTTTATTCCATACTGTCTACAGAGATGTAAGTGAATACATCTCACTACTTCATTATGCCGTCGTAAGCAATCGGTGTTTAGCATTCGCCCACACCTGGTAGCTAAATGGTCAACAGTTTTTTTCGCAGAGTTGCAATGTTTGCAATTCGTTTTTCCTGCTCCAAAGAGGAAATTGCGGTCTTGTAGTAAACAGAAGGATGCTTCTGATCTCGGAGAGATGTTTCCATATGTTAAACACGCGGAGGACTCCGTGACATCGACACTAGTATCTTCCAAACAATTAAAGAGGATTGAATGCAGAGGTTTTTTCCTGATTTCTGCAATTAGGTATTTATTCTGTAATCCTTGCAGTGCCTTCACATTGAGACTTCCATGGTCTCCAATTTTGTATTTTCGAGTGATAAATTCTACGATTGTGGCCATATGTGTTTTCTTTGACTTCATGACCCGCAAAATTCCCGCTCTTTTCAAACAGTAATGAGACTTCTTTTCAAGGTCTCCGAAAAATTGGAGGAGCATTCTTTCGCTTTTTTGAGTTATAGATACGAGTCCTCTTTCAAGACGATTCTGGGTAGGTATAATCTTTCTTTGTTCGCCGGCTTCAGGTGAATCTTATTCTGTATTAGAATTCCTCTGATTTTTTTATCAATAACCTCAAATTCGGTTGGGTCGATATCAATAAGTCCAATATAATACAGTGAATCCTCGCAAATTGGCCATTTTTGGTACATAGAGTTTTATGGCCAATTTGAGAAAATGGCCAATTTGAAAAAATCAATATTTAAAAAATAAAATAAACACGTTTAAATTTATTAAAATAAAATTCAATCCCTAATTCCTTTTTATTTGCTCTTTTTACATTTTCTTTGTATTTTCTTATTGCAGTAATCAGCGAAACATCATTCTCATTTTCTGCATTACAGTAAAGTTGCCTTTCTATTTTAGTTAATGTCTTTGCAATATCTTTTCTATCGAGTGGATATATGATTTTTGTCTCTTCGTCGCTAATTTCAGACTCTTGATCCTCTTGTAAACAATTTTCGTTTATATCTTGATCTTCTGTGTTTTCGATATTTAGAAAATCTTCGCTCATTAGAGGATCGAAAATGTCAGTTCTTTCAATTTCAGTCTCATAATGTTGAATTAATGTATTTTCGTGATTAGATTCATTTAAAATCTTAAAACAATTTTGAATAGTTTCAGTAGATACGTCATCCCAAGCCATATTAACAAACAAAATTGCATCTTTTAATGTCAATTTTTTGTATGAATTGTATACAGAAATATTTTCAGTCTCCAGCAAATCAGTTAAGTACTGTAGCTTTCTTCTCATGAAATGAGTCTTGAAGGTTTTTATAATTCCAATATCCATTGGTTGTAGTAATCCAGTAGAATTTTTAGGAAAAAATAAAATCTTAATACAATCCAAGTTTTGAGGAATAGAATGTGCAGGACAGTGGTCTATTAGCAATAAAATTTTTTTCTTTTTAATTTTAAGCTGGAGATCAAAGCTAATAATCCAATCAATAAAAATAGATCCAGTCATCCAAGCTTTCTGTGAGCTATAATATGAGACAAGACATCCATAGTCAAAATTTTTAAAACATCTAGGCATTTTTGGTTTTCCAATCATCACAGGTTTCAATTTATGACTTCCGGTCATGTTTGAACAAAGCATAATAGACACACGGTCTTTAAAATTTTTGTATCCTTGGAATCGGTTTCTGCATACGCTTTTCGATGGAATAAGCTTGTAGTATAATGCAGTTTCATCCAAATTATAAATTAGATCAGGCTTATACGATTTAGAAATTTCTTTAAATTCTTCACGAAAAGAATTAATGTCAACTACTTTATCTGTTCGCATCTCTCCATGTAATTTTAGCATTCTAAAACCGTGTCTCTTTTTGAATTTTGCCAGAAATCCATTAGAATTTTTAAAGTTACTAAGTTGTAGCTCTTCGGCAAAATGCGCAGCCTTACACGATATTAAGGAATCATTCAAAAAACCACCTAAAAATTGGTTTTCAATTAATACCTTTAGACTCTATTGTATCCATCCATTCGATCAATTTTTCTTCAAGCGTAGGAAATTTTGGTTTGTGAGCAGCTTTATACGAATTTTGATAGATTTTCGAATCCCGTAAAATAGAGTCTTTATTAAGCAGTAGATTATTGATCGTCTTTCTCGAGATCGTCTTGTGGAATAAATGTGAGAATCTGTCAGCCAGAAGCTGACACGAAACACTGTCATTTTCTTCCTTGTAGTTTATAATTTGTGTTTTTTCAAGAAAAGTGAGCCGAGTATAACGTCCACGAGAAATTTTATAAGACATGTGATTAAAAAAATAGTTTATTTTCTAATTAAAAAAAATAATAATTCAAAAATTGTGGCCAATTTGCGAGGATTCACTGTAATTATAAAGAGACAATGCATGTTCATTGATGGATTTGAATAGATTCCCTGAGTTAAGTTTTGTAGTGGCCAGATTGTTAATTCTTTTCTTCATCTCATCAAAGATTGATTTTAGCACATCGCTTTTCAGTATGTTACTCATTTTATCTTCGAGCACTCCCAGGTATCGGTAGCTATCAAGTCCATCAAGTAGTTTTGCCTCGGAAGCTAAGCACTGCACGTTAGTAGCTGACTTTTCCACATTTTTCTCTAGTCCAGGAGCCTCGAAAAAAAGATTAACATCATTCATTATTTTTATCAACGTATCTTCTTTCTTCGAGAATATTTTTAAGTCATTCATGAAAAGTAGATGGTTTGTTGAGTATGTAAGTGATCCCTGGCCAGAGTTGTCCATATTCAGTTTTGGGTACTTCACATTTAATAATCTGCTTAACGGATCCATCAATAGCACAAAGATCTGAGGGGATAACGAGTCTCCTTGTAAGAATCCCTTTCGTAATTTAAGTTCTCCAATTTCTTTTTTGTCAAATATCAATTTAATTTTCCATCTTTTCACCAAATTTTTGATGAAATCTTTAATCCAATTTGGAAGGCCAGAAGAGTCAAGAATCTTAAAAAGAAAGTCGTGGTCCACTGTGTCGAAAGCTTTTCTAACATCGATCCATGCAGAGGCCAAATTATTTCCGTTTTGTTGATTATTTGTTCTTAAATTCTTTCCCATTATCCGTCTGTAGAATAAATGGGGGACCAATAATGAAATCGGTCAATATAAAAAACATCTATTTGAATATTTTTGATTACTTCAAGTTCATGTTTGGTTAGGTTGAGTAAAACCATTTTTGAAATTTAGATTTGATCAATTATACTTATTTTTTTTAAAATCACTTTTTTATTAAATTGGGGGACCTGGCAAGCAGAAGGAGAAATGATCATCGGGAACGGACATGGCTTTTCCAACGAATATCAATAGCCATCTTGCGTGGGAATTGCCATTTCATCTTATCCTCTGCTGCTAATTAAATTCGTGTTCAGTTTTTAAACAAAAATTTGTCTTTTTTAAAATCGGAAAACTTAGATAACCAAAACAAAATATGTTGCGAACTATGCGCGCGATCAATGTGACGTATGTTGAAAGGCAAAGATTTGAGGTGACAAGGAATCACCCTGGAGTATGCCTCTTTCCAATTTTACCTCTCCGATTTCATTATGATTCAGAATTAGCTTAATTCTCCACTTCGTTACAAGGTTTTTCACAAAATTCACAATCCAGCAAGGGAGTCCGGAGTTTTCAAGCACCTGAATCAGAAAATCATGATATACCGAATCGAACGCTTTCTTTACATCAATCCAGGTAGAAAACAAATTATTTCCGTTTTGCTTGTAAATGCACCGGTTAAGAATTGCTTGTTCCTTTGCCCCTTGACACATCTGCCGAGTTCCCAATTGATTATCGGCAATCAGATTATATGCCTCAATATAATCTCTCAACTTCCTGTTAACACATTTCGTTCCAAGTTTATATAAGTTAGACATACAAGTAATTGGTCTAAAATATTTGGGTCCTTGACAAATATCTTTTTTTGAGATGAGATATGTGATTCCAGTGTAGAACCACTCATACGGTGTGTATTCACCATGAATTATCTTGACTAGTTCTTCACACAAGTGATCATGGATTGAGGTAATTTTTTTTAAAAAGAAATTATACACCCGCTAGCTCTCCAGTTTTGGAGTTGTTTAATTATTTTAAGGATGCTTTCTTTACTAAACTCTGCAAATGTATCCTCTGCCATGTCACTCTCTTGTTAATCTGTAACACACTATCACTTCTCTCATTTTTACTCCATATTTTTTTCCAATATGATAGATATTCACTGTCATTAAACGTCAGAATTTCAATTTACTTATGACATGTAAAACCGGACAAAAATAAAAACAAATCATTTAGTAGTTAATATGTCCACCATTTGCACTGAAAATTTTGTAACATCTATTTTTCAAAGACATTACTAGTTTTTTCAATAATTCTGGTGATATATTATTCCATATTTCTGTTAATTCCTCCTTTAGTTCATTTTTGTTCTTGACTACATTTTTTGATAATTTTCTCTTCATTTCTGCCCATAGATGCTCTATAAGGTTTAGATCCGGTGATTGAGCCGGCCATTGAAGTAAAATAATGTTTTTTTTCTTTAATGTAATCTTGTACCATTTTAGATTTATGGCAAGGTGCATTATCCTCTTGTAAAATAAATGAGTCTATCCCGAATTTTTTCGCCACATTCGAATATATTATTGGATAAAATATTAATATATTTTGCGCTATTCAGGATTCCATCAATAAAAACAAGATTATCGATTTCGTTATACGAGAAACTGTCCCAGACCATTACTTTCCACCACCGAATTTTACAGTTGGGATAATATTGCATTTTTTGTATGCAGAACCATTTTCTCTGTACACTATTTGATGCTTATTGGTATTAAAAATATCAAAAGAGCATTCATCAGTAAAAATTACCGACTTCCATGTCTCGTCGGAAATGCTTAAAAATGATTTCGTAATTTCACGTCTTGAAATTATATTTTTGCGGATAAAAGCGATCCCGCGTATGCAAAACACAAATTCCTATCTTGCAAAAGACAGTATAATGCTTCGCACCCTGGACCATTGTTTCCTTTCGATAGCCATTGCGAAGAAGTAGATAGGTCGACATTTGATTCCTCCATACATTTAAACATCATTGAGTGTGGTGAATTACAGCAGATTCGGTTAAGCAAGAACTTTCTTTGAGCGTCCTTGAGTGAGTAAATGTTCAGATTTTCTCCGCCGACAGCTGCGCGTTTAAATGCAAGAAATTCTGCGATTGATTCTTGTTTTTATTACTTGATAGTTGACTGTTTTTTCAAACTTTTAAAAAACTGGGAGAGTATTTTTTGCTGCATTAACATTATTTTGGGGATTGTTGTGATTAGATAAATACGTCATTATCCCAATCAATAGAATGGAAAAACAGCCTTTGCATGGATCAAGTTGAGGAGAATATGGTGCATCAAATTTTCGCATACTCGTATGCCTTCAAAATATCCTTATTTTTATGGATTGGAACATTATCCATATTATATAAATAAATGATTCTGCGAATTTGAGGTTTTAAATTTGATGTTTGTTATATTTGAACACATTCTTAAAGTCCTGTCAGCAACTGTTTACGCAGACAGTAGGTATATTATTGAAACAATTGATTATGTCTTTTTTGTTTTCAACTTCTTGGAAGAATTCGTCAGCTGCTTTAATAATACACGTCTTTATATGCTTCCCGTCACTAAAAGGTTCCCACCTTTTTACGATTTTTTAACTGATAATAAAACTGGCAATAGTAGAAATTTTTGATAACTGTTTTAAATTTTTAGACGTTGACGTTAAATATCCATCATTTCTTGTAAGCTCCAGAAGGATAATTTTGCGAAAAGCACTATTTTTGGAATTAAAATGTCTTCCCAAATTGAATTTTTTGTTGTGTTTTAAAGTCTCTTGACATCTGAGACACGTAGGTAAGTTTTTAGATTGTAAAGCCCAGTATCAAAAAACAATTCAGGTGTTCGAGAAAAGATATTTAATGGAACTATACCATTTTCAGTTCAATTCTGACATTTTTATAACTATTTTGTCTTTGCGATTTCCAATATTGACAATGGGATATTCTATTTTGACATTTTTAATATTAATTTTAACAATGCTCTATTTAATAGAAAAGCAGCTATATCCATTGTAAAAATGGAAATGCGTATGTTTGTAAACGTGGAGGTAGAAAGGATGCTACGATTAATCTTACTGATGATGATATTAATTTAATTTCTACAATTAAAAATTAAGAACAATCCATCGATAACATTGAAGGAAACACAAACATTGGTAAATAATACAGTTTGTATTGTGACAGCACATAACCGACTTGGAGGCAAATTTATTACCTACAAAATGCTGCGAAGAGAACCAATTTCCAAAAATTATTTTATTTTATTAAAACACCAAGACCACGGTAAAAACCGAACAAACAACAAGTGATCCCAATGCACTCAACCAGGGATCTTATCCTTGCTCGGTGATCTTTCCACGAGCTCATACAAGATCGCACCGGGCGGCTGGTCGCCTTTGTCGGGGCATTTGCAAACAAACTGAGCTTCAGCTTGATCAGATCTTCCAGAGGAGCTGGTCTGGAACGTTTGTTATCGTGTGAACAACGTTTGGTTAATCTGTGGGCCTTTTGTTGGACCTCTTCGATTCACCTCCTGTTGGACCACGATAACGGCGGACCCCATGATTCGCAGAGATAGGAAATGGACGGTTCAAAGTACTGAAGGTAAATATTCGTCAATACCGGGGGGAACCGCTTTTCCATAAACCGGATAGGCTTCTGAGCACATTCATTTTTTTCTTCGCTCAAAAACCGGTGACAATTTATTTTTTTTACTTATTAAGAACTTCTACCCTTGCCATAGTAATTATAAAAAGGCATGTGCAACACAGGAAACAATGTTATTGGTCATTCTCTGCCTTCTACCACGGTCATGAGCAATTGATCTTAGTGCGTCCAGATCCTCACCAGACTTTAAACACTTCCTCACTTTTTGGAGGTCATTGTGCAATGCGACCGGTAGCGACATCCTTGGTCGACCACAAAAGCATTTTTCTTCGAACATGAAATAATCCTCCATCGCCACGTCGGCTGGGGAAGCGAGATCCATACGCAGAATATGGCAAAACAATCTTTATCTGGCGTCAGCGATATCCCGGCTTAGAGGCCTACTTCTGCATTTGTTGTAAATTCCAGAATTCGAAATTCTGGCAGGCTAGTTCACACCAAATAACAGTCTAAGCTATTTTCTGTGAAACGCATCAAGAGCCGTTGATTCGTCACTCGTACAGCCCCAAGTGCCGGCATTGTATAACAGCATCGACTTCACAAATACATTGTACATACGCATCCGTTTTTTTACTTCTTTTTTAATAAAAAATACATACTGGAAAAATGAAAACAAGTGCATTTTTACTAATTGAATAATATATTTAATGCTTGGTAGGTTTATTTGGGTTAAGATGAGAGTTTATCTTTCAGAGATTGAAATTAGATAATCCTTTTGGCCATATCTCTTTCAAATCCTCTTTTAACAGGCTGATAATTGCATACTACAGGAAGGGAAGCTCATACTATCAGGAAAGTCATTTTGACTGCAAAATGAATTCCGTTGTTAATTAAAAAGAGTGTATATTCAAAATGCTTCAGTTCACAACAATAAACTAACTTTTTGATTTTACCCTGACCCACGACGTGGGTAGTAATTGGATGGAAATAAGATTCTAGAAAATCACATAAGTGTACTTATACAATAGCATGCAAATGTTCCGGAATGAGCGTCGTATTTTACTCCCAAAATATTTGGCGATTTTTGAAACGGTATCTTTACATCGTTTAAACACAGTTTCACTTACGCTTTGCTGAAGTACGCAGCGCAGTAATCGACTTGAGGTACTCAATTTGGAAAATAGTTCAAGTCTGACCTTGTATTTTTGGTATATACATTCTTCCTGATGGTGAATACCAAACTCTGGTAAATGTAGCATTCCAACAATTATTAAAAACTAAATCTAAATCAGAAAAATCTTTTCTAGTTGGTTCATAATGATTCAGTTCTTTCGAAGTAAAGACAGAAAAGCCCAGACTACTGGCTAAGTCTTAAAGGATAGCTCCACCCATATTAGTTGTTTCACATCTATAACTCACATTTTCGCGTTAAGATCTCAGGCCAGGATTGTCAAGGAATTTTTTTCAAAGAACGTCACAATGACATTTGAATAACGCCTTAGAGACTTTGATTACATTCCACCTATGATCAGCCAGCCAGAAGTCGTGTGCAACTCAAGCACAATGAGGATTTGTCAGGTTTTAAAGGTTTTAGTGTCTGATCAGTTTTAATATACATATTGAATAGAGAATCGAAGTGCGAAGCTAGAATACTAGCTTTTTCGACGTCCTCGGTAACAGTACGATCGAGATTATCGTGGACAATGATAGTTAATACTCTACTTCTTTGCGTACGGAGTTCTTTGATTTTCTCAGGTAAAGTTGTGTTTTCCGTTTGTACTCTGAGTTCTTTTTCTATTAGAGAAAGTCGTCCAATTTCCGGACTACTCTGTTTGTGTCTCGATCCGTGTATCGGCATTAACTGGTCAGAAAAAATCAATAATTCCATTCTATAATATATCTGCAACAGTAGACCCGTCACTATGGACATTACAGAAGCTCGTTAGCGCCTATTTGGGACAAACTAAGACTCGATAAAGATACTCATGCTTTTGGGTAATAAATCATATCACAACGATAGAAAATCGGCGTTCCGAGGACGTCCACAAACAAAAATACCTACTGTTATTTCAAAAGACATTCAACGCATTAAGATACAAAAATAGAGACGACCTTGATACTCTCTGGAGTATACCACGGAACCGCGCATATTGAAAAAATATGATCAATATGTTTCTATGTTAGTGCAAATAATATTTCTCCTGGACCGCCGTAAGAACAATTTCTAATCTGATGAAATATTTCATTAAAAAAATTGTACCTGATTTTAAAACCCTTATGCTTCTTTGAATCCAAGGATGACTATAGGAAAAATTATTACCAAGTCATTCAAAGTCTATCGAGTCAGGAACAAGAAGAACGTGTCCGTGAATTGTTAAGTCTAGTTGGCATTATTTCTGAAAGCATATCTAATCTTCCTTATGAGTTTAGTGGTGGTCAACACCAAAAAATTGGCATTGTACGATCTTTAGCTTTAAATCGCAGTTATATAGTATGTGATTAACCTATTGCATCTTTTGATGTCTCTATTTATGCACAAATCATCAATCTTCTAAAAAAACTCCAAGAAGATATTAGACTCACATATCGTTTAATTCCACATGACTAAATACTTATCGTCGGGTGTAACTGTCATGTATTTAGGAAAAATCATAAAAGTGAAAATAAAATTCTCCAGGGGACAAAATCTCTTATTACCTATTAAATATTTTATGTCGCGATCCAGAGCTGTGAGACGCCAAGAAAATATTAATAAATTTTAATAAAAATTACATTTCTGAACTTTTTTTGTTGATCTCTTCAGTAAATATCTGAAATTACTAATTTTTTCTTTCACCCAAAACAACATAACATAAAATCATATGTTGAACGTAGTATTTTAATGGATTTTCGTGACTAGATTTATTTAAAATCTTAAAACAATATTGAATGGTTTCAGTAGATATGTCACCCCAACCCATATTAACAAACAAAATTGCATCTTTTAATGTCAATTTTTTGTATTAATTGTATACATAAATATTTTCAGTCTCCAGCAAATCAGTTAAGAACTGTAGCTTTCTTCTCATGAAATGAGTCTTGAAGGTTTTTATAATTCCAATATCCATTGGTTGTAGTAATCCAGTAGAATTTTTGGGAAAAAATAAAATCTTAATACAATCCAAGTTTTTAAGAATAGAATGTGCAGGACAGTGGTCTATTAGCAATAAAATTACCTTCTTTTCAATTTTAAGCTGGAGATCAAAGCTAATAATCCAATCAACAAAAATAGATCCAGTCATCCAAGCTTTCTGCAAGCTATAATATGAGACAAGACATCCATAGTCAAAATTTCTAAAACATCTAGGCATTTTCGGTTTTCCGATCATCACAGGTTTCAATTTATGACTTACGGTCATGTTTGAACAAAGCATAATAGACAGGCGGTCTTCAAAATTTTTGTATCCTTAAAATCAGTTTCTGCATACGCTTTTCGATGAAATAAGCTTGTAATATAATGCAGTTTTATCCAAATTATAAATTAGATCAGGCTTATACGATTTAGAAATTTCTTTGAATTCTTCACGAAAGGAATTAATGTCAACTTCTCTATCAGTTCGCATCTCTCCATGTAATTTTAGCATTCTAAAACCGTGTCTCTTTTTGAATTTTGCCAAAAATCCATTAGAATTTTTAAAGTTACTAAGTTGTAACTCTTTGGCAAAATGCGCAGCCTTACACGATATTAAGGAATCATTCAAAAAACCACCTAGAAATTAGTTTTCAATTAATACCTTTAGACTCTATTGTATCCATTCATTCGATCAATTTTTCGTCAAGCGTAGGAAATTTTGGTTTGTAAGCAGCTTTAAACGAATTTTGATAGATTTTCGGATCCCGTAAAATAAAGTCTTTATTAAGCAGTAGATTATTGATCGTCTTTCTCGAGATCGTCTGCGGAATAAATGTGAGAATCTGTAAGCCATAAGCTGACACAAAACACTGTCGTTTTCTTCCCTGTAGTTTATAATTTCTGTTTTTTCAAGAAAAGTGAACCGAGTATAACGTCCACGAGAAATTTTATAAGACATGTGATTTAAAATTGGCCAATTTGCAAGGGTTCACTGTATATTTTTAATAATTAATAAAAGTGCAGGATTTTATTTTGAATTATAAAGTTGTGGTGGTATATTGGACTCATTGATATTGATCCCGGAGAGTTCGAGTAGATCGATAAGAATATCCGACTCGTGCTGGCCATCACCAAACTAATGAACAGGATGCTATCAGGGACACTGCCTGAAACAATTCGACATGTAATGTTCTCTGCCAAGCTAATCGCATTCGACAAGAAGGGAGGGGGAGTACGCCCTATTGCTGTTGGACTGGTCTTTCGTCGTTTGGCCTCAAAGCTTGTTTGCAGAGCAATCCTGCCTACGTTGATAACACAATTACAACCAGCCCAAATTGGGGTCGGTTCACCGGGGGGTTGTGAAGCGGCAGTTCATGCTGTCCGAACATTCACTGAAAAGAACGAGGACACTCCTTTTGTAATCGTCAAAATCGACATTAAAAACGCCTTCAACTCGATACGACGTGACACAATTCTGGAGGATTGCCTCACACATTACCCATCAGTGTACAGCTATATTAATAGTATTCATAGCTCTTATCGAAAACCATCGAGTTTGGTGCACGGCCAATATCACATCCCATTGTGTTCTGGAGTCCAACAAGGAGACCCATTGGGCCCTGCCTTGTTTAGCCTGGGAATTGCCCGTGTCACCAAATATTGTTCGACTCCTCTGAGGGTATGGTATTTGGATGATTGCACAATGGGCGGCCAGCCGAAGGATGTGCTAGATTGCCTAAAAAGTCTGATAGCCCAATTGGAATCCCTATGCGTAACCCTGAACACAATTAAGTGCGAAGTAACCAATTTTGGATTTTCGCAGCCTAAATGGGACCTGATTCTTGAAACATTCAGAGAGATCATCCCTAAAGCCACAGAAACCAAACCAGAACAACTAGAAATACTTGGATGCCCTCTCACTGATGCAGGAATCAGTAACACTTTAATAACAAAAGAACATCAACTAAAAACAACTTTCAGACCTTTGGAGTTGCTAGACGCACATACCTCCCTATTCCTGCTAAAAAACGCCTTGTCAGCACAGAAACTAAATTACGTTCTTCGGGGTGCACCCTGCTACCTGGAAACGCAACAGCTCGACAATATCGATTGTCTCTTTCGGACCACAATTGAACGCATTACGAATGTGAAATTCGACGACCAAGGGTGGGACCAAGCGACCCTACCCGTTAACCTGGGCGGACTGGGAATCCCTTCTCCGAATGATCTGGCTCGCCCCGCATATCTATCCTCTTTGGACTTCAGCCAACTGCTGATCAGGATGATTCTCCAACTCCAAACTGAATCATCTGAAATCACAGAGATGGAGCATTCGAGAGGGATGATGCCTGAGCAGAAAAATCGTTACAAGACCATCTGCGAGGATAAATACGAGAGGCTTCTGAACCAGTCAAACCAACACAGACGTGCCTGTCTAGTGACTGGAAGATGCGAATCAAGTGGTGCTTGGATCAATGCACTCCCCGTTGATAGTGTCGGAACTCACCTTGACGACGATACTGTCCGCATTGGCATCAGCACCAGACTTGCACTGGAGATTTGCCGGACTCACAAATGCCGGTGTGGGGCCACCGTCGATTGTTATGGACACCATGCTCTCTCTTATCGAAGAAGTGCAGGACGATTTCCAAGACACAAGCGATCAACGAAATTGTCAAGCGAGCCCTGGAGTCTGCAGGATACCCAGCCGTATTTGAACCGGTCGGGCTTGATCGAGGAGATGGAAAACGTCCTGATGGGATCACAATTTTCCCATTTGAAGAGGGGAAACCTCTAGTCTGGGACGCAACCTGTGTGGACACCCTCTGCCCGTCCAACATTGCCGGGAGCGCAGTGGACAGACTGTATGCCGCGGAAAAAACGATGAGGGCGAAGGAGAGAAAATATGAAGCGCTACGAGATCAATTCGTGTTCTGTCCGATTGTGGTCGAGACAACTGGAGGAATAAGTGGGAAATCGCTTCGCTTCCTAAAGAAGCTTGGACGCTTAGCCACATTAAAAAGTTACGACACACGTGAGACCCGGTGGCTTCTCCAGTTGATCTCCGTTGCTATCGTGAGAGGCAACAATCAATATCAATACAGCCGTTCCGCGAGATCGCAACTTAATGTGAAATCTCGCACTGGCCAGCCACATAAGATCAAGATAGAAAAAGAGAACATGTTATTAGGAACTAACTAATCCAAACGAACGAATCCAAACGAACTGTCCCCCGCATCTATTTTTCTCTCGTGCTGTGGCTGATGTAGACATCCGGTTCCTCAGTGAAATCACTGATGACGGCGTCACTCGTCAATCCAGAGTGCATGTAATATGCATGGAACCTTCGGCCGGAATGATAGCAGTGAGATTCGAACCCAGAGCTTCGCGAAACTGCCAAATTCTTCAAGCACTGAGAGGCAACGCAACGTCAATTATTTTGGCAAGGTCCACTTCGGACAGATGGCTTTATTAGCTAATTAGTTTCTTTTTTAGCTGTTTTTGTTAATATATATCCGACGAATTCTTAAGAACAGTTTTGAAGATAACATTTGGAGTTTGTAATTGACAAATGATTAGTAAAAGACAGTTAGAAAAAAAGAAAGTTTGTTTAAAACTACGCAGTTTAGGACGCCCTCCCAGCCTCACGGATTGCGAAACAGTTGCCGCGGATTACGGCAATGAGAGGCGTTGAAGAAGCCAAAAAGACTCTCTCGAGTCGTCCGTTTTTTTGGCGATTCTTCTCCCCAAACCACGTAGGAAACAAAGCGACTTGGGGGCAAAGACCCCAGAGGTCTCAACGGCGATGGGCGTGAAAACAAAACGGTTGACAGTTTACATTTTAAGTTTGCGGTTGACATTTTAAGTTTGTAATTGTAAATTTGAAGTTCATAATAGACAAATTGACTTGAAAATGGTATAGTAGCTCGATTGAGTGGGACTTTTGTATATTGGATGAAATTCATATGGAATAGATTTCCCATGTTTTGAATCTTTTAAAGTCTAAGAATATGCCTATATTCACTGGGACACCAGTTCTGAAAAATTTGGGAGATATTTGAGCCTGGTTTGACTTTCTTATGCCTGGGTTCCTTGGTACTGAGGGAGCCTTTAACCGACATTTTGTCAAGACTGTCAGAAATCAGACTGACCCCATGTTGCTCCAGCCATCAGAGGGACTGATTGACTTACAGAGTTTGCACAAGTTGGTCCTACTCTTCATTCTGTGGAGGATGAAAGAGGATGTCTTAAATGACTTCCTTCCAAGACAATCCAGGACTACCAATGCCATATGAGTCCACTTCAAACAGTTCTCTACAACTCCCTCTCACTAAAAGTAGGGCCGTAATGTTTGTTTATATTACGCCTCAACTTTCCGCAATTAAAAGGGAAGATAGTCAAGATCAGTATCCCAGGTAAATTAAATACATGTGTGGACTTGATCATACGTTGACACAAACTGTTCAAGCCCAACTCCTAAACCAGTCTCTAAAACAACCACCGGAAAAATAGGGTTCAACAGTTCCGGAACTGCAACTCGACCGATTTAACACAAAGACATATCCATTTTTAAAAACTAAAATGGGCCATCGAAAGTGTACTCTAATCTAACACTAAGAAATTTTATTTACTCAAATTCACAAATTACTGAATTTAGTCTCCGTCACCACTTTTATAATTTTCCTTACGTCAGAAATATCCTCTATAACGTATGAAGGAACAAGTCTTCTGGCCAATCCAAGGACGGTCCTCACTCTTTTAAACCTCTCGAAATAATTAGTCTCATTCAATGGCCACTCTTTGATTGTACTCATAAGTAAGAGGTAGCATTTTTCTTCGGAATACTCCTCTATCTCCTGAATTAGCGCATCATGGTAGTACTCCTCTGCAACCTCCACCAATTCTCTTCGATCGTAATCATTCAAGTATTTCCTAGAGAATCAAAAACCCTAAATAACTTGGAATTCTTAGGCGTGGGGGAGAGTCTGGAATAAATGCCAAACAATTCTTCTGCACTCCCCAACTCGAAAAGAACGTCTAATAGCAGTCTAACTCCCCTAGAACAATAGAACTAACCATTACTTGCGTAGATATATGTGGAACTTGCCTCGTTCCACATTATCAGAGTCAATCATCCACACATTCTATCATTAAGGTCTAGTCATTACTGCAAATAAATTTTCCTTCGTGTTCAAAGGCGGGAGAATAGGCTTGTGGTCTAAAATATATAAGAAAGAAATAACATTTGATAAGGAATATCACAACAACCCGATGCACGTATTTTCTGTATGAGGAATGAAATGAAAGGAGAACTAATATCATACAGACAACAATGTGTGGCATAATCAGAACAATCTACTTATGTGAGCAGAATTTGGTCACCACGCAAGTCTTCCATTACGTAAGATATCATGAGAATATACTCAATTATTACTTTGTTCTTTGGATCCAGAAATAGGCACTAAATATTTACTCATTTCAAACTGTAATAAATGATTTTTTGGCCTGGTTGAGTTGACCAAGTGTTGTGGCCGTCATTCCCAGCTTAAGTTGAGTATAGAAACACTTCGGATCGATGTCAGAGGCCTAATAGATGCTCAAATATGTATACTTTTTTTAAATATTTAAAAGCAGGTTGAAAGTTTTTAAGGTGGAAATAGTAATTGCCAATAAAATTAAGAGTGTAGTATTCTACACTACCAATAGACAAAGAACGTTTCCCAGACAAGAGTTGATTTAGGACAGCACGTTGGTTTCTAAGGAGTTGGCTAAGTTCATGCTCCTTTTCTGAAATGGACAGGGCCATTTGAATTAGCTGCATTTCTGGAATCGACATAAGGGATCAACGTTATCAAAGCGTTTGTGCGATAACAAGAAAAATTATTATATAAAATAATTCAAATGAAAATTAATTATAATTTATTTTATGTAAAATATGATCGTCTTGAGTCCTAAGTAAAGTTTTTTTATTAACAATTTTTCTTTGACAAGTTTCTGTGCCTGTTGCGCCCCAAGCATACAACTTCCAAATGGAAAAATATTTAAAAGTGTCGATTGCGGGCTTTTTGAGACACCTTTTTGATTGCGGGCTTGGTGATATATAATATTCATTTAGCTATTACAGCCTATTTGTATTCAGACTTTTCATATGCAATCTTTAGAGTTCTATATGTCTTGTTTTTTCTTGATCACTTTTTGTCTTTATTATAATTTAAAGAGAGTGGCTCTATAAGACCGCGAGTCAACAAGCATGCAATTCAATTCATGCCTCCATTTTTCCTCGTGTCGGTGTTCACATCGCCTCACTATAGTGTATTCTGTTTTCTCAGTGTTAATTTTTAGGAATGATTTTTCAAAAGTGTTGGCCAATTTGTCCATAGTACCTTCTAATTGGTGGTCTGTTGCCGTGAAATCTATGTCAACTGCAAAGATGACTTTTGTAATATGTCTGGGGATATTATGTGACATGAGCGGCTGGATACGCATGGGCAACCGGTTACATTTTTGACCTTGTAGATGTCAATTATTAATCATTGAAGGAACAATATTTTTTGAGACTGTTGAGACTTCCGGTTCCTTGGGCAGTAAGGCAATCAGCTTCGTTCAGGAGATCGGATCCCGCATGTCTGCCATCACAGGCGACGCCCGCGAATCGAGATGGTTTTTCGAGCGGATATCCCTTGCGATAGTACGCTCTAATTCTTTCTCGATCGCGTCGGCTTCCCGCACTTGAAGCTTTTAATTAATTAACTTGTAGTTATTGGTTGGTTTTCATCAAACTAGAATTGTAAAAAAAAATATTTTTTGAATAACTTGAAAGAATAATGCATTTTAACAAAAAATATTAAAATTAATCATTTTTTTAGTTTGCCATTGGTACCGGCCATATCTCTCCTTTAGCATATTTAATCTATTAAATAAAAATGATTGATTTGCTTCGACTCGATTATTTGATAAAATGATAATTATTTCAGCGCCCGGATAGAATGGAGACTCGAATTTATCCAACCGCAACGAAGGGTTTGTTCCATAATCTTTTTTCAATCAATCAATCAATCAACAACTTTATTTAGGTAACAACGGATAGTATGTGGGGTAATAATTAATGAAACGGTAAGGCTTGCTCACCGACTTCTTCCGCGAAACAAAAAAGAAAGGAGGAACCCCAACCTCTCAGTATAGAATTACCTTTGCAGGTAAGTCCCAGTGACTGTTGACCAGAATGTGTAGTTTTTGATGCTTTTTTCAACGATTTCCCCCACCGTAGGCGTTTTAGCCTCGAGCCATGGGGGAATCGGGCATTCCAGGCTTTGGGAGTAGGCGATTTTTAACGCCAGTCTCCGAGTATTCTCAAACTTCCCGATAATGGGACTCCTCTTTCTAGAGAAGTACCATGCCTCTTTTCCAAATATAAGTCCTGGTAAGATCACCGTGTTAAAAACATAAAGGAAAGTGTCTGGTTCCAGATTTAACTTTCTTAAGCAAAACAGTGCGTTTGTTGCTTTCTTTTTTCGAATTTTTGCATTTTCAGTGTATTTACCATTTTCTTCAATTTGCAATCTCAGGTATTTTATTGAATGTTGTCGTGGTATGTTAGTAATCAGACATGGTGAATTTTTAAGATTTCTACTTTCTGTGATTCTCAACAGGGCAGACTTCTTACGTGCGACAGCCAGCATGTTACTTCTGCACCAATGTTAGACCTCTTCCATATATGACAGCATTCGTTGTTCAGATAAGGCAGGTTTCGGTGAAACATCGAGGATGACCACATCATCAGCATATATTAGAATTTCCGTCCGTACATTGTTTGGGGAAGGTAGATTACTCATGACAATGTTAAATAACAGAGGACTGAGTACTGATCCCTGGGGGACACCTCTTTTTAATTTTAGCTCATCCGAGTCGTGGTTCAGTAAGCTTACCACTGATCGTCTGTCGCGGAGGAAGTCCTGTAACCATAGAAACAGTTCTCTATCTATCTGACACTTCACCAGATGTCTCAGAAGGCCAAAATGCCATACACTGTCGAATGCCTTCGAAATGTCAAGACAGACCATCGTCAGAGATTCCTTGGTATCCAGAGCCTTCATAATTAACGAATTTACCGTATAATGACAGTCCCCACAAGAGCGATTTCTGCGGAAACCCCACTGCACATTTTTTAGAATATTTTTGCTCTCCACATGTTCCGAGAGTCTTCCCAGCAATATCCTTTCCATGATTCGGCTGATGGTAGGAATCAGGCTTATTGGCCTATAGCTTGTTGGCAAGTAGCGAGGTTTTCCTGGCTTCAGTATCATCCTAACCTCCGTTAGTTTCCAGGAGGAGGGGACGTATCCCAAATGAAGACTACAGGAGAAAAGACATCTCAAATATTCATAAAGTTCCCTCGGTGCTTCTTTGAACAATCGCAATGTTATCTTGTCTCTTCCTGGGGCATTATCCTTCGAGCATTTTATTGCGTCCTAGCCGTGTAGTCGGTCGTAAGTGATGCCTGTTGCCATCGTATGGTTGATGTGAACATGATAGTATTATGAAAGTAATACTCTCAGGTTTGAATAATAAGGATCGTACTGGTTCAGGCCGGAAACGGAGCATAATCTTTTTTAACTCGAACCTATCTATAATTTTTTTCATTTATTTTCCTATTCATTGCCTTATAGTTGGCTGAGTTTCCATCAATCAAATTTAAATTAAATTTGAATTTTTTGGACTTGAACAATTAGAATTCCATAAATATACAGTATGGTCCAAAAATATTACACCCCTTGACTTTTTGACAAATAAAATCAATTTTCGATACTAATAATTAATTACTTAAACTATTTTTATGCAATTTAGTTCCTATTAAACTTGATTTAATGATTTTTATTTTTTTAAAACCAAAAATCAATTTATTTTATATCTGTGAGCAAAAACATGAAAAATTGCCGGCTCATAAATAGTACACCATTTAAAAAGTCAGTATTTGGCGTGCCCTCCTTTATTTTTGATGACTGCTTTTAGTCTCGAGGTCATTGATTCCACCAATTTGATACATATTTCCTTTGGAATTTTTTTCCATTCTTCAATAATTAAATTTTCTAGATTTTTTTTATTTGTGACGTCAAATGTTTCAATTTTTCTTTTTAAATAGCACCATAGGTGTTCAATTGGATTTAAATCTGGCGACATGCTCGGCCAGTCCATTTGCAAGATTTTTTTTCAGTCAAAAAACTTTTAGACTTCTTTGCAGTATGCTTCGGATCGTTATTTTGTTGGAAAATCGGATTTCCTGAATGATCGTTGATAAAGGAAATTATTTTTTCCTCAAGTATATTAATGTACATGTCTACATTCATGATCCCATTTATGATATAAAGTTCACCAGGTCCTTGCAAGCTCATAGATCCCCATATCTTTATATTTCCGCCGCCATGTTTCATTGTAGCTACTATGCATTTTGGATTTAGTGCATTGCCATTTTTGCGCCACACATGCTGAATTCCATCTGATCCGAACAAATTGATTTTGGTCTCATCTGACACAGAATTCTATTCCAAAAATCCATATTTTTGTTTACATATTTTTTTGCAAATTGTAAACGGTTTCTTTTGTGCCTTTTTGACAATAATGGTTTCCTTCGAGGTACTCGGCCATATAAATTGCATTCATGTAGTGTCCTTTTTATTGTAAATTTTGATATTTGAATATCAGAATAAGATTCCAATTGTTTTGCAATTGCAGATGAAGAGATTCTTGGATTTTTTTCAGCAGAACGTCTGATCAGACGGATTGATCTGATAGATAACTTCTTCGTTCTCCCTCTTTCTCCATTTAAAATGCCATTTATTCCGTTTTTTCGGTATTTTTGTACAATCTTAGGAACGGTGTTCTTGCTAATCTCAAGTTTCTTGGCAATTTTTTTGTATCCATAGTTGTCCTCGTGTAAGGAAATAATACGATTTTTAATATCTGAAGAGAGATCAACACTACGAAAGTTCATGTTAATTATTCTGATAATAAGGTAATTATTGTGGCGCGCCATAACTGAAACGGGCGCCAGACGTGTAACATTTTGACCCTGAGAAAACCGCACAATGACCTTGATTAGCAATTAACAAAACTTTGAAATAATGTGACGCGCCATAACTGAAACATCTAATGAACAACAACATCTAATGAACAACATATTATGTCACATGGGCGACTATGTCGCGATGGGCAGCCAGTCCTTTTACGTGTTTCTATGGAAACCGCAGAAAAGGTATTAAGAAAAAAATGGAAAGGAAAAATTTTATTTTAAAATAAAAGGCTGTTAGTGAGGGTATAATTAAGACCTTCGGCATTTCTGCCTTTTCAGTCCCGCACACACGCTCGCCTCTCAGCCGCAAACTAAGACTTACCGTCTTACCTGCCACCCAGACATTATCTTTTCTAAGACCTCAGGGAGGCCTTTGAGGGACAATTCCTGGGTGTCCGTGAGCTCCACTCGCCATCCTAAGCCATGGGCTAGCCGGATGGCTCGTCTTCTGACTTTCTTGAGCGCGTCAACGTACTTCTCTCGGTCCTCACAGAAGTGCCAGGCATGTACGCCATAGGTCAACACGGGTAACACCATGGCGTTAAACACACGTAGCCAAGCACCTCTCCGCAGCCGGAAAGCACGCAACGCGCCTAATCGCTGCATTGCACGCATTTTCGTACGTGCAATGTGATCATCAAACTTACCGGACGGCTTAAAGAGCACGCCCAAATAAGTCATCCGATCAACTGCGGCAATTGCTGACCCGTTCAGCAATAACCTAGGAGCGTAATTAGTGTAACCCCTCGTCCTTTTACAGACTTTGAGAACACTGCACTTATCCGCACGCATCTTTAGACCCCTACTCCCACACCAGTTTACAAGTCCATCCACAGCAACCTGTAGCCTACGACACGCACACTCAGGTTTCATCGAGTGATCCCAGAGGATGATGTCGTCTGCATAAATTACCATTTCAGTACGAGCATTGACTGGCATGGGCGCAGATGCCATAAAGACATTAAAAAGCGTGGGACTCAGCACAGAGCCCTGAGGGACCCCGCGAAGGACTGTTCTGACTTTAGAAAAGACCCCCTGATGCCGCACGACCTGTCCGCGAGATTCAAGGAACCCCGACAGCCAGCGCCTTAGACACGGAAAAACCCCACACGTGGCGAGGGAGCTCCGGAGGCCGTCGTGCCACACCGAGTCGAAGGCCTTTTCGATGTCAAGACTAACTAGCATACCGCATTCCTTCTTCTGGAGGGCGCACTTCATCTCAGAAGACACCTTCCATAAGCAGTCTCCACACGAACGACCCTCCCTGAAGCCCCATTGGAACTCAGGGAGGGCATCAACCACCGTCAGCTCCTCCAGGAGCCTTCGGTGCATGATCCTTTCTAAAATTTTAGATACAGCGGGAAGCAAGGAAATAGGTCTGTATCCCCCGGGGACATCATGAGGCATCCTGGGTTTTCCGATAAGGATTACCTCAGCCACTTTCTATCTAGAGGGAATCATCCCAAGTCGCAAGCTCCCGCTAAACAAGACCTGTAAGGCGGTGATCAACAACGGCGGGGCCTTCTTGAAGAGGGCCATAGGGATCCGATCCAGACCCGCCGCGGTGTTCTTACTTCGGGAGATCGCTGCCAGAATCTCCGCTTCGGAAATATCGCCTGCATCGTTCCTTGATATGCCCAGCTGGCAGCGCTTGTCCCACGACAATATCTGCTGGACAGTATCAAAGGACGATGTCTCCACGAACTGGCTTCCGTCAGTTCCAGAGATGTTATCGAGGTGGGTCGAAAATATTTCAGCCACCTCAACCGGGTCCGAAACGAGGGTTCCATCAGAGCGTTTAAGGCGCACTGAATTTGCTACCCCTCTCCCCGACAGGCTCTTCAACTGTTTCCAGAAGTCCGGGAAGCGGGCGTCTACGCGTCTGCAGGCTCGCTCCCACCGTGAACTTTCAAGTTCGCGGATTTCTCTTTTGATCTCCCTCTGAAGCCGGCTAATCCAGCCACGAAACCAAACACGGTTTTCCTCGTAAACGCATTTGTCCCGTAGTCTGGATAGCCGGCGCTTAAACTTAATTTTATTTAAGACCCGGTATGGCAGCGTGGAATGTGACTTACCCTGCACTGAGTTCTGTTTGAAATTATCTCGCATATAATCAGTCAGGGCAGCATTGATTCCATTATCTAACGCCTCCAACTCACGTATATTGGCACAGGTATTCCCCACCAGAAGTGAGGGCAACCTGCTGGCCATGAACCTCTCCAGGTTGGCCCAAGAACCCGACCGGAGGTCGAAGTATCCCGGAACCCTTTGAGAAACTGGCTCGCGGAGTTCGTGCAATAGAGGCAGATGGTCGCTTCCAATATCGGGCAATAAAATTGTTTTACTAACCCAATTTAGCATTCCAGGACTGACCAGAGCAAGCCCTAGCCAGTCCAGTCCGCCTCGCGAATCGATGTGGTTTGGCTCACTTGAAGTCCGGATTTCCAGCCCGAGGTCTTCAACCAGCGTCTTCAGAGCCAAACCATGCGCGTTGGTTACCCTGAAACCAAGCTCTATGTGCTTGGCATTCAGGTCTCCAACAACCATCGCCTTCGGATGCTTTCCAAAGAACTCCCGTACGTGCCAGGAACACGCCGTAAAGTTCTTCGAATACATCGCCCCTAGGAAAAATGTAAGGTTACCTATACGAATCCTTACTTGAAAGAATTCGCATAGGCTACAAGAACATAAACCTGAACTTTGCAATGCGAGGTACGGCTTGTAGAAGAGGCTAGTTCCCGTGCCACATATTGATCCCTGTTTCCAGGGTATGTGACAACAGTTGTAGCCATCAACTACGTACGGACCCCCCTTTACCTTCGTTTCGTTAACCACCAGAATGTCCGCACTCGTGGTGGTTAACATCCTCTGAACGGCGTCTCCTTTACCGGACAAGGAGCGCGCGTTCACCGATATAATGTTGAGCATCATATCGGTTCCTCACCAAGGATCTTCTTGGCCTCAGCCATGTTGCAATGTAGCATATCTGCTACACTGCACTTCGTCGCCCTACATAATTTTAGTAGGCGCACACACAACTCCACCGCAGGACTAACACTGTCCTGGGGAGCACGCTCGCCAGGGGGGGAGTGCGGTGGCATTTCCACGTATGGAGGACGCCTTTTCCCCCCTAGGTTTTGCTGGGCGGTATCACCTGTAGCCCTGTATCTACACATTTAGGCACCTCATAAAATTGCATAATATATTACGCAATTTATTACCTAATCTCAAGTACCCTTGTTTCCTCATATCTAGGAACCTCTCCAAATTGCATAATATATTACGTAATTTATTACATAATCTCAAGTATCCTCGTATCTACACATTTAGGCACCTCTTAAAATTGCATAATTTATTACGCAATTTATTACCTAATCTCAAGTACCCTTGTTTCCTCATATCTAGGAACCTCTCCAAATTGCATAATATATTAAGTAATTTATTACATAATCTCAAGTATCCTCGTATCTACACATTTAGGCACCTCTTAAAATTGCATAATATATTACGCAATTTATTACCTAATCTCAAGTACCCTTTTTTCCTCAAATCTAGGAACCTCTCCAAATTGCATAATATATTACGCAATTTATTACCTAATCTCAAGTACCCTTGTTTCTTCATATCTAGAAACCTCACCAAATTGCATAATATATTACGCAATTTATTACATAATCTCAAGTATCCTCGTATCTACACATTTAGGCACCTCTTAAAATTGCATAATATATTACGCAATTTATTACCTAATCTCAAGTACCCTTTTTTCCTCATATCTAGAAACCTCACCAAATTGCATAATATATTACGTAATTTATTACATAATCTCAAGTATCCTCGTATCTACACATTTAGGCACCTCTTAAAATTGCATAATATATTACGCAATTTATAACCTAATCTCAAGTACCCTTGTTTCCTCATATCTAGGAACCTCTCCAAATTGCATAATATATAACGTAATTTATTACTTAATCTCAAGTATCCTCGTATCTACACATTTAGGCTCCTCTTAAAATTGCATAATATATTACGCAATTTATTACCTAATCTCAAGTACCCTTGTTTCTTCATATCTAGAAACCTCACCAAATTGCATAATATATTACGTAATTATTACATAATCTCAAGTATCCTCGTATCTACATATTTAGGAACCTCCCCAAATTGCATAATATATTACGCAATTTATTACCTAATCTCAAGTACCCTTGTTTCCTCATATCTAGGAACCTCTTTAAATTGCATAATATATTAAGTAATTTATTACATAATCTCAAGTATCCTCGTATCTACACATTTAGGCACCTCTTAAAATTGCATAATATATTACGCAATTTATTACCTAATCTCAAGTACCCTTTTTCCTCAAATCTAGGAACCTCTCCAAATTGCATAATATATACGCAATTTATTACCTAATCTCAAGTACCCTTGTTTCTTCATATCTAGAAACCTCACCAAATTGCATAATATATTACGCAATTTATTACATAATCTCAAGTATCCTCGTATCTACACATTTAGGCACCTCTTAAAATTGCATAATATATTACGCAATTTATTACCTAATCTCAAGTACCCTTTTTTCCTCATATCTAGAAACCTCACCAAATTGCATAATATATTACGTAATTTATTACATAATCTCAAGTATCCTCGTATCTACACATTTAGGCACCTCTTAAAATTGCATAATATATTACGCAATTTATAACCTAATCTCAAGTACCCTTGTTTCCTCATATCTAGGAACCTCTCCAAATTGCATAATATATAACGTAATTTATTACTTAATCTCAAGTATCCTCGTATCTACACATTTAGGCTCTTCTTAAAATTGCATAATATATTACGCAATTTATTACCTAATCTCAAGTACCCTTGTTTCCTCATTTCTAGAAACTTCTCCAAATTGCATAATATATTACGTAATTATTACATAATCTCAAGTATCCTCGTATCTACATATTTAGAAACCTCCCCAAATTGCATAATATATTACGCAATTATTACCTAATCTAAGTACCCTTGTTTCCTCATAACAGTTTTTTTCGCAGAGTTGCAATGTTTGCAATTCGTTTTTCCTGCTCCAAAGAGGAAATTGCGGTCTTGTAGTAAACAGAAGGATGCTTCTGATCTCGGAGAGATGTTTCCATATGTTAAACACGCGGAGGACTCCGTGACATCGACACTAGTATCTTCCAAACAATTAAAGAGGATTGAATGCAGAGGTTTTTTCCTGATTTCTGCAATTAGGTATTTATTCTGTAATCCTTGCAGTGCCTTCACATTGAGACTTCCATGGTCTCCAATTTTGTATTTTCGAGTGATAAATTCTACGATTGTGGCCATATGTGTTTTCTTTGACTTCATGACCCGCAAAATTCCCGCTCTTTTCAAACAGTAATGAGACTTCTTTTCAAGGTCTCCGAAAAATTGGAGGAGCATTCTTTCGCTTTTTTGAGTTATAGATACGAGTCCTCTTTCAAGACGATTCCTGGGTAGGTATAATCTTTCTTTGTTCGCCGGCTTCAGGTGAATCTTATTCTGTATTAGAATTCCTCTGATTTTTTTATCAATAACCTCAAATTCGGTTGGGTCGATATCAATAAGTCCAATATAATAATTATAAAGAGACAATGCATGTTCATTGATGGATTTGAATAGATTCCCTGAGTTAAGTTTTGTAGTGGCCAGATTGTTAATTCTTTTCTTCATCTCATCAAAGATTGATTTTAGCACATCGCTTTTCAGTATGTTACTCATTTTATCTTCGAGCACTCCCAGGTATCGGTAGCTATCAAGTCCATCAAGTAGTTTTGCCTCGGAAGCTAAGCACTGCACGTTAGTAGCTGACTTTTCCACATTTTTCTCTAGTCCAGGAGCCTCGAAAAAAAGATTAACATCATTCATTATTTTTATCAACGTATCTTCTTTCTTCGAGAATATTTTTAAGTCATTCATGAAAAGTAGATGGTTTGTTGAGTATGTAAGTGATCCCTGGCCAGAGTTGTCCATATTCAGTTTTGGGTACTTCACATTTAATAATCTGCTTAACGGATCCATCAATAGCACAAAGATCTGAGGGGATAACGAGTCTCCTTGTAAGATTCCCTTTCGTAATTTAAGTTCTCCAATTTCTTTTTTGTCAAATATCAATTTAATTTTCCATCTTTTCACCAAATTTTTGATGAAATCTTTAATCCAATTTGGAAGGCCAGAAGAGTCAAGAATCTTAAAAAGAAAGTCGTGGTCCACTGTGTCGAAAGCTTTTCTAACATCGATCCATGCAGAGGCCAAATTATTTCCGTTTTGTTGATTATTTGTTCTTAAATTCTTTCCCATTATCCGTCTGTAGAATAAATGGGGGACCAATAATGAAATCGGTCAATATAAAAAACATCTATTTGAATATTTTTGATTACTTCAAGTTCATGTTTGGTTAGGTTGAGTAAAACCATTTTTGAAATTTAGATTTGATCAATTATACTTATTCTTTTTTAAAATCACTTTTTTATTAAATTGGGGGACCTGGCAAGCAGAAGGAGAAATGATCATCGGGAACGGACATGGCTTTTCCAACGAATATCAATAGCCATCTTGCGTGGGAATTGCTATTTCATCTTATCCTCTGCTGCTAATTAAATTCGTGTTCAGTTTTTAAACAAAAATTTGTCTTTTTTAAAATCGGAAAACTTAGATAACCAAAACAAAATATGTTGCGAACTATGCGCGCGATCAATGTGACGTATGTTGAAAGGCAAAGATTTGAGGTGACAAGGAATCACCCTGGAGTATGCCTCTTTCCAATTTTACCTCTCCGATTTCATTATGATTCAGAATTAGCTTAATTCTCCACTTCGTTACAAGGTTTTTCACAAAATTCACAATCCAGCAAGGGAGTCCGGAGTTTTCAAGCACCTGAATCAGAAAATCATGATATACCGAATCGAACGCTTTCTTTACATCAATCCAGGTAGAAAACAAATTATTTCCGTTTTGCTTGTAAATGCACCGGTTAAGAATTGCTTGTTCCTTTGCCCCTTGACACATCTGCCGAGTTCCCAATTGATTATCGGCAATCAGATTATATGCCTCAATATAATCTCTCAACTTCCTGTTAACACATTTCGTTCCAAGTTTATATAAGTTAGACATACAAGTAATTGGTCTAAAATATTTGGGTCCTTGACAAATATCTTTTTTTGAGATGAGATATGTGATTCCAGTGTAGAACCACTCATACGGTGTGTATTCACCATGAATTATCTTGACTAGTTCTTCACACAAGTGATCATGGATTGAGGTAATTTTTTTTAAAAAGAAATTATACACCCGCTAGCTCTCCAGTTTTGGAGTTGTTTAATTATTTTAAGGATGCTTTCTTTACTAAACTCTGCAAATGTATCCTCTGCCATGTCACTCTCTTGTTAATCTGTAACACACTATCACTTCTCTCATTTTTACTCCATATTTTTTTCCAATATGATAGATATTCACTGTCATTAAACGTCAGAATTTCAATTTACTTATGACATGTAAAACCGGACAAAAATAAAAACAAATCATTTAGTAGTTAATATGTCCACCATTTGCACTGAAAATTTTGTAACATCTATTTTTCAAAGACATTACTAGTTTTTTCAATAATTCTGGTGATATATTATTCCATATTTCTGTTAATTCCTCCTTTAGTTCATTTTTGTTCTTGACTACATTTTTTGATAATTTTCTCTTCATTTCTGCCCATAGATGCTCTATAAGGTTTAGATCCGGTGATTGAGCCGGCCATTGAAGTAAAATAATGTTTTTTTTCTTTAATGTAATCTTGTACCATTTTAGATTTATGGCAAGGTGCATTATCCTCTTGTAAAATAAATGAGTCTATCCCGAATTTTTTCGCCACATTCGAATATATTATTGGATAAAATATTAATATATTTTGCGCTATTCAGGATTCCATCAATAAAAACAAGATTATCGATTTCGTTATACGAGAAACTGTCCCAGACCATTACTTTCCACCACCGAATTTTACAGTTGGGATAATATTGCATTTTTTGTATGCAGAACCATTTTCTCTGTACACTATTTGATGCTTATTGGTATTAAAAATATCAAAAGAGCATTCATCAGTAAAAATTACCGACTTCCATGTCTCGTCGGAAATGCTTAAAAATGATTTCGTAATTTCACGTCTTGAAATTATATTTTTGCGGATAAAAGCGATCCCGCGTATGCAAAACACAAATTCCTATCTTGCAAAAGACAGTATAATGCTTCGCACCCTGGACCATTGTTTCCTTTCGATAGCCATTGCGAAGAAGTAGATAGGTCGACATTTGATTCCTCCATACATTTAAACATCATTGAGTGTGGTGAATTACAGCAGATTCGGTTAAGCAAGAACTTTCTTTGAGCGTCCTTGAGTGAGTAAATGTTCAGATTTTCTCCGCCGACAGCTGCGCGTTTAAATGCAAGAAATTCTGCGATTGATTCTTGTTTTTATTACTTGATAGTTGACTGTTTTTTCAAACTTTTAAAAAACTGGGAGAGTATTTTTTGCTGCATTAACATTATTTTGGGGATTGTTGTGATTAGATAAATACGTCATTATCCCAATCAATAGAATGGAAAAACAGCCTTTGCATGGATCAAGTTGAGGAGAATATGGTGCATCAAATTTTCGCATACTCGTATGCCTTCAAAATATCCTTATTTTTATGGATTGGAACATTATCCATATTATATAAATAAATGATTCTGCGAATTTGAGGTTTTAAATTTGATGTTTGTTATATTTGAACACATTCTTAAAGTCCTGTCAGCAACTGTTTACGCAGACAGTAGGTATATTATTGAAACAATTGATTATGTCTTTTTTGTTTTCAACTTCTTGGAAGAATTCGTCAGCTGCTTTAATAATACACGTCTTTATATGCTTCCCGTCACTAAAAGGTTCCCACCTTTTTACGATTTTTTAACTGATAATAAAACTGGCAATAGTAGAAATTTTTGATAACTGTTTTAAATTTTTAGACGTTGACGTTAAATATCCATCATTTCTTGTAAGCTCCAGAAGGATAATTTTGCGAAAAGCACTATTTTTGGAATTAAAATGTCTTCCCAAATTGAATTTTTTGTTGTGTTTTAAAGTCTCTTGACATCTGAGACACGTAGGTAAGTTTTTAGATTGTAAAGCCCAGTATCAAAAAACAATTCAGGTGTTCGAGAAAAGATATTTAATGGAACTATACCATTTTCAGTTCAATTCTGACATTTTTATAACTATTTTGTCTTTGCGATTTCCAATATTGACAATGGGATATTCTATTTTGACATTTTTAATATTAATTTTAACAATGCTCTATTTAATAGAAAAGCAGCTATATCCATTGTAAAAATGGAAATGCGTATGTTTGTAAACGTGGAGGTAGAAAGGATGCTACGATTAATCTTACTGATGATGATATTAATTTAATTTCTACAATTAAAAATTAAGAACAATCCATCGATAACATTGAAGGAAACACAAACATTGGTAAATAATACAGTTTGTATTGTGACAGCACATAACCGACTTGGAGGCAAATTTATTACCTACAAAATGCTGCGAAGAGAACCAATTTCCAAAAATTATTTTATTTTATTAAAACACCAAGACCACGGTAAAAACCGAACAAACAACAAGTGATCCCAATGCACTCAACCAGGGATCTTATCCTTGCTCGGTGATCTTTCCACGAGCTCATACAAGATCGCACCGGGCGGCTGGTCGCCTTTGTCGGGGCATTTGCAAACAAACTGAGCTTCAGCTTGATCAGATCTTCCAGAGGAGCTGGTCTGGAACGTTTGTTATCGTGTGAACAACGTTTGGTTAATCTGTGGGCCTTTTGTTGGACCTCTTCGATTCACCTCCTGTTGGACCACGATAACGGCGGACCCCATGATTCGCAGAGATAGGAAATGGACGGTTCAAAGTACTGAAGGTAAATATTCGTCAATACCGGGGGGAACCGCTTTTCCATAAACCGGATAGGCTTCTGAGCACATTCATTTTTTTCTTCGCTCAAAAACCGGTGACAATTTATTTTTTTTACTTATTAAGAACTTCTACCCTTGCCATAGTAATTATAAAAAGGCATGTGCAACACAGGAAACAATGTTATTGGTCATTCTCTGCCTTCTACCACGGTCATGAGCAATTGATCTTAGTGCGTCCAGATCCTCACCAGACTTTAAACACTTCCTCACTTTTTGGAGGTCATTGTGCAATGCGACCGGTAGCGACATCCTTGGTCGACCACAAAAGCATTTTTCTTCGAACATGAAATAATCCTCCATCGCCACGTCGGCTGGGGAAGCGAGATCCATACGCAGAATATGGCAAAACAATCTTTATCTGGCGTCAGCGATATCCCGGCTTAGAGGCCTACTTCTGCATTTGTTGTAAATTCCAGAATTCGAAATTCTGGCAGGCTAGTTCACACCAAATAACAGTCTAAGCTATTTTCTGTGAAACGCATCAAGAGCCGTTGATTCGTCACTCGTACAGCCCCAAGTGCCGGCATTGTATAACAGCATCGACTTCACAAATACATTGTACATACGCATCCGTTTTTTTACTTCTTTTTTAATAAAAAATACATACTGGAAAAATGAAAACAAGTGCATTTTTACTAATTGAATAATATATTTAATGCTTGGTAGGTTTATTTGGGTTAAGATGAGAGTTTATCTTTCAGAGATTGAAATTAGATAATCCTTTTGGCCATATCTCTTTCAAATCCTCTTTTAACAGGCTGATAATTGCATACTACAGGAAGGGAAGCTCATACTATCAGGAAAGTCATTTTGACTGCAAAATGAATTCCGTTGTTAATTAAAAAGAGTGTATATTCAAAATGCTTCAGTTCACAACAATAAACTAACTTTTTGATTTTACCCTGACCCACGACGTGGGTAGTAATTGGATGGAAATAAGATTCTAGAAAATCACATAAGTGTACTTATACAATAGCATGCAAATGTTCCGGAATGAGCGTCGTATTTTACTCCCAAAATATTTGGCGATTTTTGAAACGGTATCTTTACATCGTTTAAACACAGTTTCACTTACGCTTTGCTGAAGTACGCAGCGCAGTAATCGACTTGAGGTACTCAATTTGGAAAATAGTTCAAGTCTGACCTTGTATTTTTGGTATATACATTCTTCCTGATGGTGAATACCAAACTCTGGTAAATGTAGCATTCCAACAATTATTAAAAACTAAATCTAAATCAGAAAAATCTTTTCTAGTTGGTTCATAATGATTCAGTTCTTTCGAAGTAAAGACAGAAAAGCCCAGACTACTGGCTAAGTCTTAAAGGATAGCTCCACCCATATTAGTTGTTTCACATCTATAACTCACATTTTCGCGTTAAGATCTCAGGCCAGGATTGTCAAGGAATTTTTTTCAAAGAACGTCACAATGACATTTGAATAACGCCTTAGAGACTTTGATTACATTCCACCTATGATCAGCCAGCCAGAAGTCGTGTGCAACTCAAGCACAATGAGGATTTGTCAGGTTTTAAAGGTTTTAGTGTCTGATCAGTTTTAATATACATATTGAATAGAGAATCGAAGTGCGAAGCTAGAATACTAGCTTTTTCGACGTCCTCGGTAACAGTACGATCGAGATTATCGTGGACAATGATAGTTAATACTCTACTTCTTTGCGTACGGAGTTCTTTGATTTTCTCAGGTAAAGTTGTGTTTTCCGTTTGTACTCTGAGTTCTTTTTCTATTAGAGAAAGTCGTCCAATTTCCGGACTACTCTGTTTGTGTCTCGATCCGTGTATCGGCATTAACTGGTCAGAAAAAATCAATAATTCCATTCTATAATATATCTGCAACAGTAGACCCGTCACTATGGACATTACAGAAGCTCGTTAGCGCCTATTTGGGACAAACTAAGACTCGATAAAGATACTCATGCTTTTGGGTAATAAATCATATCACAACGATAGAAAATCGGCGTTCCGAGGACGTCCACAAACAAAAATACCTACTGTTATTTCAAAAGACATTCAACGCATTAAGATACAAAAATAGAGACGACCTTGATACTCTCTGGAGTATACCACGGAACCGCGCATATTGAAAAAATATGATCAATATGTTTCTATGTTAGTGCAAATAATATTTCTCCTGGACCGCCGTAAGAACAATTTCTAATCTGATGAAATATTTCATTAAAAAAATTGTACCTGATTTTAAAACCCTTATGCTTCTTTGAATCCAAGGATGACTATAGGAAAAATTATTACCAAGTCATTCAAAGTCTATCGAGTCAGGAACAAGAAGAACGTGTCCGTGAATTGTTAAGTCTAGTTGGCATTATTTCTGAAAGCATATCTAATCTTCCTTATGAGTTTAGTGGTGGTCAACACCAAAAAATTGGCATTGTACGATCTTTAGCTTTAAATCGCAGTTATATAGTATGTGATTAACCTATTGCATCTTTTGATGTCTCTATTTATGCACAAATCATCAATCTTCTAAAAAAACTCCAAGAAGATATTAGACTCACATATCGTTTAATTCCACATGACTAAATACTTATCGTCGGGTGTAACTGTCATGTATTTAGGAAAAATCATAAAAGTGAAAATAAAATTCTCCAGGGGACAAAATCTCTTATTACCTATTAAATATTTTATGTCGCGATCCAGAGCTGTGAGACGCCAAGAAAATATTAATAAATTTTAATAAAAATTACATTTCTGAACTTTTTTTGTTGATCTCTTCAGTAAATATCTGAAATTACTAATTTTTTCTTTCACCCAAAACAACATAACATAAAATCATATGTTGAACGTAGTATTTTAATGGATTTTCGTGACTAGATTTATTTAAAATCTTAAAACAATATTGAATGGTTTCAGTAGATATGTCACCCCAACCCATATTAACAAACAAAATTGCATCTTTTAATGTCAATTTTTTGTATTAATTGTATACATAAATATTTTCAGTCTCCAGCAAATCAGTTAAGAACTGTAGCTTTCTTCTCATGAAATGAGTCTTGAAGGTTTTTATAATTCCAATATCCATTGGTTGTAGTAATCCAGTAGAATTTTTGGGAAAAAATAAAATCTTAATACAATCCAAGTTTTTAAGAATAGAATGTGCAGGACAGTGGTCTATTAGCAATAAAATTACCTTCTTTTCAATTTTAAGCTGGAGATCAAAGCTAATAATCCAATCAACAAAAATAGATCCAGTCATCCAAGCTTTCTGCAAGCTATAATATGAGACAAGACATCCATAGTCAAAATTTCTAAAACATCTAGGCATTTTCGGTTTTCCGATCATCACAGGTTTCAATTTATGACTTACGGTCATGTTTGAACAAAGCATAATAGACAGGCGGTCTTCAAAATTTTTGTATCCTTAAAATCAGTTTCTGCATACGCTTTTCGATGAAATAAGCTTGTAATATAATGCAGTTTTATCCAAATTATAAATTAGATCAGGCTTATACGATTTAGAAATTTCTTTGAATTCTTCACGAAAGGAATTAATGTCAACTTCTCTATCAGTTCGCATCTCTCCATGTAATTTTAGCATTCTAAAACCGTGTCTCTTTTTGAATTTTGCCAAAAATCCATTAGAATTTTTAAAGTTACTAAGTTGTAACTCTTTGGCAAAATGCGCAGCCTTACACGATATTAAGGAATCATTCAAAAAACCACCTAGAAATTAGTTTTCAATTAATACCTTTAGACTCTATTGTATCCATTCATTCGATCAATTTTTCGTCAAGCGTAGGAAATTTTGGTTTGTAAGCAGCTTTAAACGAATTTTGATAGATTTTCGGATCCCGTAAAATAAAGTCTTTATTAAGCAGTAGATTATTGATCGTCTTTCTCGAGATCGTCTGCGGAATAAATGTGAGAATCTGTAAGCCATAAGCTGACACAAAACACTGTCGTTTTCTTCCCTGTAGTTTATAATTTCTGTTTTTTCAAGAAAAGTGAACCGAGTATAACGTCCACGAGAAATTTTATAAGACATGTGATTTAAAATTGGCCAATTTGCAAGGGTTCACTGTATATTTTTAATAATTAATAAAAGTGCAGGATTTTATTTTGAATTATAAAGTTGTGGTGGTATATTGGACTCATTGATATTGATCCCGGAGAGTTCGAGTAGATCGATAAGAATATCCGACTCGTGCTGGCCATCACCAAACTAATGAACAGGATGCTATCAGGGACACTGCCTGAAACAATTCGACATGTAATGTTCTCTGCCAAGCTAATCGCATTCGACAAGAAGGGAGGGGGAGTACGCCCTATTGCTGTTGGACTGGTCTTTCGTCGTTTGGCCTCAAAGCTTGTTTGCAGAGCAATCCTGCCTACGTTGATAACACAATTACAACCAGCCCAAATTGGGGTCGGTTCACCGGGGGGTTGTGAAGCGGCAGTTCATGCTGTCCGAACATTCACTGAAAAGAACGAGGACACTCCTTTTGTAATCGTCAAAATCGACATTAAAAACGCCTTCAACTCGATACGACGTGACACAATTCTGGAGGATTGCCTCACACATTACCCATCAGTGTACAGCTATATTAATAGTATTCATAGCTCTTATCGAAAACCATCGAGTTTGGTGCACGGCCAATATCACATCCCATTGTGTTCTGGAGTCCAACAAGGAGACCCATTGGGCCCTGCCTTGTTTAGCCTGGGAATTGCCCGTGTCACCAAATATTGTTCGACTCCTCTGAGGGTATGGTATTTGGATGATTGCACAATGGGCGGCCAGCCGAAGGATGTGCTAGATTGCCTAAAAAGTCTGATAGCCCAATTGGAATCCCTATGCGTAACCCTGAACACAATTAAGTGCGAAGTAACCAATTTTGGATTTTCGCAGCCTAAATGGGACCTGATTCTTGAAACATTCAGAGAGATCATCCCTAAAGCCACAGAAACCAAACCAGAACAACTAGAAATACTTGGATGCCCTCTCACTGATGCAGGAATCAGTAACACTTTAATAACAAAAGAACATCAACTAAAAACAACTTTCAGACCTTTGGAGTTGCTAGACGCACATACCTCCCTATTCCTGCTAAAAAACGCCTTGTCAGCACAGAAACTAAATTACGTTCTTCGGGGTGCACCCTGCTACCTGGAAACGCAACAGCTCGACAATATCGATTGTCTCTTTCGGACCACAATTGAACGCATTACGAATGTGAAATTCGACGACCAAGGGTGGGACCAAGCGACCCTACCCGTTAACCTGGGCGGACTGGGAATCCCTTCTCCGAATGATCTGGCTCGCCCCGCATATCTATCCTCTTTGGACTTCAGCCAACTGCTGATCAGGATGATTCTCCAACTCCAAACTGAATCATCTGAAATCACAGAGATGGAGCATTCGAGAGGGATGATGCCTGAGCAGAAAAATCGTTACAAGACCATCTGCGAGGATAAATACGAGAGGCTTCTGAACCAGTCAAACCAACACAGACGTGCCTGTCTAGTGACTGGAAGATGCGAATCAAGTGGTGCTTGGATCAATGCACTCCCCGTTGATAGTGTCGGAACTCACCTTGACGACGATACTGTCCGCATTGGCATCAGCACCAGACTTGCACTGGAGATTTGCCGGACTCACAAATGCCGGTGTGGGGCCACCGTCGATTGTTATGGACACCATGCTCTCTCTTATCGAAGAAGTGCAGGACGATTTCCAAGACACAAGCGATCAACGAAATTGTCAAGCGAGCCCTGGAGTCTGCAGGATACCCAGCCGTATTTGAACCGGTCGGGCTTGATCGAGGAGATGGAAAACGTCCTGATGGGATCACAATTTTCCCATTTGAAGAGGGGAAACCTCTAGTCTGGGACGCAACCTGTGTGGACACCCTCTGCCCGTCCAACATTGCCGGGAGCGCAGTGGACAGACTGTATGCCGCGGAAAAAACGATGAGGGCGAAGGAGAGAAAATATGAAGCGCTACGAGATCAATTCGTGTTCTGTCCGATTGTGGTCGAGACAACTGGAGGAATAAGTGGGAAATCGCTTCGCTTCCTAAAGAAGCTTGGACGCTTAGCCACATTAAAAAGTTACGACACACGTGAGACCCGGTGGCTTCTCCAGTTGATCTCCGTTGCTATCGTGAGAGGCAACAATCAATATCAATACAGCCGTTCCGCGAGATCGCAACTTAATGTGAAATCTCGCACTGGCCAGCCACATAAGATCAAGATAGAAAAAGAGAACATGTTATTAGGAACTAACTAATCCAAACGAACGAATCCAAACGAACTGTCCCCCGCATCTATTTTTCTCTCGTGCTGTGGCTGATGTAGACATCCGGTTCCTCAGTGAAATCACTGATGACGGCGTCACTCGTCAATCCAGAGTGCATGTAATATGCATGGAACCTTCGGCCGGAATGATAGCAGTGAGATTCGAACCCAGAGCTTCGCGAAACTGCCAAATTCTTCAAGCACTGAGAGGCAACGCAACGTCAATTATTTTGGCAAGGTCCACTTCGGACAGATGGCTTTATTAGCTAATTAGTTTCTTTTTTAGCTGTTTTTGTTAATATATATCCGACGAATTCTTAAGAACAGTTTTGAAGATAACATTTGGAGTTTGTAATTGACAAATGATTAGTAAAAGACAGTTAGAAAAAAAGAAAGTTTGTTTAAAACTACGCAGTTTAGGACGCCCTCCCAGCCTCACGGATTGCGAAACAGTTGCCGCGGATTACGGCAATGAGAGGCGTTGAAGAAGCCAAAAAGACTCTCTCGAGTCGTCCGTTTTTTTGGCGATTCTTCTCCCCAAACCACGTAGGAAACAAAGCGACTTGGGGGCAAAGACCCCAGAGGTCTCAACGGCGATGGGCGTGAAAACAAAACGGTTGACAGTTTACATTTTAAGTTTGCGGTTGACATTTTAAGTTTGTAATTGTAAATTTGAAGTTCATAATAGACAAATTGACTTGAAAATGGTATAGTAGCTCGATTGAGTGGGACTTTTGTATATTGGATGAAATTCATATGGAATAGATTTCCCATGTTTTGAATCTTTTAAAGTCTAAGAATATGCCTATATTCACTGGGACACCAGTTCTGAAAAATTTGGGAGATATTTGAGCCTGGTTTGACTTTCTTATGCCTGGGTTCCTTGGTACTGAGGGAGCCTTTAACCGACATTTTGTCAAGACTGTCAGAAATCAGACTGACCCCATGTTGCTCCAGCCATCAGAGGGACTGATTGACTTACAGAGTTTGCACAAGTTGGTCCTACTCTTCATTCTGTGGAGGATGAAAGAGGATGTCTTAAATGACTTCCTTCCAAGACAATCCAGGACTACCAATGCCATATGAGTCCACTTCAAACAGTTCTCTACAACTCCCTCTCACTAAAAGTAGGGCCGTAATGTTTGTTTATATTACGCCTCAACTTTCCGCAATTAAAAGGGAAGATAGTCAAGATCAGTATCCCAGGTAAATTAAATACATGTGTGGACTTGATCATACGTTGACACAAACTGTTCAAGCCCAACTCCTAAACCAGTCTCTAAAACAACCACCGGAAAAATAGGGTTCAACAGTTCCGGAACTGCAACTCGACCGATTTAACACAAAGACATATCCATTTTTAAAAACTAAAATGGGCCATCGAAAGTGTACTCTAATCTAACACTAAGAAATTTTATTTACTCAAATTCACAAATTACTGAATTTAGTCTCCGTCACCACTTTTATAATTTTCCTTACGTCAGAAATATCCTCTATAACGTATGAAGGAACAAGTCTTCTGGCCAATCCAAGGACGGTCCTCACTCTTTTAAACCTCTCGAAATAATTAGTCTCATTCAATGGCCACTCTTTGATTGTACTCATAAGTAAGAGGTAGCATTTTTCTTCGGAATACTCCTCTATCTCCTGAATTAGCGCATCATGGTAGTACTCCTCTGCAACCTCCACCAATTCTCTTCGATCGTAATCATTCAAGTATTTCCTAGAGAATCAAAAACCCTAAATAACTTGGAATTCTTAGGCGTGGGGGAGAGTCTGGAATAAATGCCAAACAATTCTTCTGCACTCCCCAACTCGAAAAGAACGTCTAATAGCAGTCTAACTCCCCTAGAACAATAGAACTAACCATTACTTGCGTAGATATATGTGGAACTTGCCTCGTTCCACATTATCAGAGTCAATCATCCACACATTCTATCATTAAGGTCTAGTCATTACTGCAAATAAATTTTCCTTCGTGTTCTTAGAAAACATGGCAGCCACAGGAACATAGAACTGGTCCGACTTTGTGATGGGACCAAGCAATATCTGCCTTGCCAATCTCACATTCTATATTCACATACGTTTACTGACCTTATGCCGTGTACAAGTGGAATAGTAAAAGTGGGCTAATCGATAAGCCGATTTGTAGTGATACTGCTGTCTTCGGGTGCAGAGAACTAATCCACTCAGACACATGCTAATTATTCGATCAGTTTGAGTACCACCCCTTTATCAACATTGCCAAAAGTCTTACTGAGAAGTTACTGACTGTAAGGTCGAGTGGTTGGACTGACTGTCTGTAAATCCAACAGAACTACCATCGTGACTCTTTGATTTCTTTTTACTAAAATAATTTATTAAATGAGTCACGTTTTGAATTCCTGTTTAGTAACAAATGGGGAAGATTTTAAATCAAACAGGTATGACTCGACGTGATCGGAACAGTCTCCCAGTCTATCCAACCGCTTAATGACTGCCACATTCTGTCGGTAGTAAACCTAAAGTCCACAAAAATAATGTAACCTCCAACGCCTCAACAGCCCGAGATTTTGGTTGGTATCCATACAATATCTTTGGGGGATATTTTGCCCCTGCTCGATACAATGCATCTGCTGCTCTGGAGTACAAAAGGAGTATATTCTTCAAATTTACATTTTCCGATTTTTCTAGAATTTTGGCAAACATGAAGAATGGGAGCCAATTGTCAGCGTCTCCACTTTGAAAAGAAATATTATTGACGGCCATCTTAAAATACTTGTGTGAAATATTCAGAGCAGTTTGACTTAAACATGTGTAGTAATGATCGTGTCCCTATAACTTTTCAACAAAATAATACTCGAAATGCGAATTGAGTAAGGAATATGTACAATTTATACTCAAAAAAAGCATATTCCACCCAAAGACTTGGAGTTGTCTCGGGCATGGAAAAGACATGCACAAAATACTTTCTTACTCTCGTGACCTGTGCTAGTGGATATTCTTTGCACTTAGCTGTGAACTATAAAGTTTAACATACAGAGAGGAGACTGTATTGAGGAGAGGAACTAGTTTGGTAGCCTCACTGGATGCTAAACCCACATAGGAATCGAATCTTGTAGGATTAAGTGCCAAATCAGCAGCCCACATGGACAACCCATTATTAAGAGTGTCCTTGAATCGTATCAGAGCAAGGAAGTAATAAATATCCCTCATTGAACTGCCCATAGACCCCAAGAATACCTCTGTTCCTCTGACAAGTCCAAATTGGGAATGGGATTGGAAGGATCTCCCAGGAGTGAACGAACGTTATGAATCAACATTGTCTGGGGAAAGAGAAACTCTGCCAGCATCCGAATGACGGGTCTAATTTGATTAGTCCAAACATTACTCAACACTAGTGTCCTTAGCTGATGGTTTATAATCATGTAAAGAAGGGACAGGGAAGAATATATATAGCTCGTATATATCCCGAGCAGTTCTTTCGTTTAAACTAGTCTAACATATTATTGGGAGGAAACAATTTGGGTGTTGTGGTCCTTTACACTTTTACACTTTCGTATGTCCAAAAGTCCGTACAGACAGTGGAGTACTTGCAACGCCTCATTCCCACATATTTCGGACAGTTTGTGAACTTTCCACTTAAATAGACGAGCGTATATCCCCAGAAAGTACTCCATCAATTGCCCTTTTTCCATCATACAGTCTCCACTTTTGTGCAGTTCGTTATGGACAAGTTTCATGGCTGCAATTATTGGGGGATTGCACGGGAATGTGACTGAACATAGACTGCGAGATTATTCACTATACTCACGAATATATAAACTCCAGCAAAAATATGACAGGGGGGAGGATTCCGTGCTTTATCCACATTGGCGCACCTGATTTGTCTTGCAGTGAGAGGAAGATGAGGAGATGGGCTACCAACTCGAGTGGACTATCTTCCTTCATGAGCACATTACTATTTTTCCACAAACAGACATTACTTTTTAACGAAGATACACTGGAAAAACGAATGCCATTTTTCCATTGGTGGTTTC
>NW_021834689.1:0-20000 GCF_006345805.1 Octopus sinensis
GGATTAAGTCAATTCCATCGACCCCAGTGCGTAATGGGATTTAATTTATCGACCCCGAAAGGATGAAAGGCAAAGTCGACCTCGGCGGAATTTAAACTCAGAACGTAACGGCCTGGTGTGCTAACGTTTCTGCCAGCTCACCAGTAAATTAAGTACCAGTTACATACTGGGATTGATCTAATCAACTGTCCCCCTACCCCAAAATTTAGGGCCTTGTGCCTAAAGTAGAAATGAATATTTGATAGCACACTATCCAGATTTAATACAGTGGACGAAGTCAGTTATAGACCTTCTAAGGCCTGTGCCCATTTGGAAAGATTGAATCAAGAATCTGCTCGCAATACATATATATACATATAGGCGCAGGTGTGACTATGTGGTAAAAGCTTGCTTCCCATCCATGTGGTTCCAGGTTCAGTCCTACTGCGTGGAATTTTGGGCAACTATAGCTTCAGACTGATGAAAGCCTTGTGAGAGGATTTCATAGACAAAAACTGAAAGAAGCCCATCACATATATATATATATATATATATATATATATCAGATATTTTCTGTTTGGTTGCCAGTATTTCAAAAATTTCAATGTTTAACGAAAATTTTAAAATTTGGCACATTAATGTAATTTTCCAAGCTGAATTGTTGGAATTCCAGAAAATATTTTTTAAAAAAGTTATAGAGGTTTACAGGTTGATCCTTTTCACTCACTCAGGAAACAGGATTTGGAAGCTGTCATTTTGTGCATGACTGCACATTATGTCAACATCCTGAAAATACCACATGTTGTCAATATTTGCATTCTACATGTAGAAAACGAATAAACAACACGTCTTTTTGTAGTTTTAAGCATTCAATATTCATTTAACACAATAGCACGAACTTAAAATATTTATCCAAAAACATCATTTAGCTGTTATTTTTAGCATACCTCTACAACAAAAAGAAACAAGAACACATCTTTTTGTAATTTTAAGCATTGAGTATACATTTAATGTGATAAACAGCATATTACAAGTGAAATATTTCTCAAAATATTGGCGCACGAACTTAAAAGATTTATCCACAAACAAAATATCACATTACAAATTAAATATTTAAAAAAAACAGTTGGCTAGTTCATTGAAAATGAAATTTAGAAATGCATTTAAATAATTTCTTGAAAAAATCACAATTTTCATATCTCCTGCACCACATAAATTCACATGCTCCATTGTCAACAGATGGGTAAAATTTCCAGTGGATAAAACAGTAGAACACAGTATCAACAAGTGGTTTCAATATATTTCTCAACACATGCTTTCTCGCAGGCAAAGGAGTTCTCATGTTCTGCTTGTTACTATGGAAACTGGCTTGAATGTGTCTGTGGCTTACGATTGACTAAAATTACCCGAAATTTTCAAACTTTAATAGCTAATAACTCTTTATTTATTGATTTATAGAGAAAAGGATTTCCATGGCATTCATTAACCTATAAAAATGTATCATTCACTGAATATGAAATCAATTTGAACAGAAATTGATGCTGGCAGCCAAATGGAAAAGATCCAATCTCTCTCTCTCTCTCTCTCTCTCTCTCTCTCTCTCTCTCTCTCTTCTAATATATATATTATATTATATATATATATATATATATATATATATACTACACATATATTTATAATTAAATTAAATGCACAACCAAAAGAACTACTTATAGTTTCATGCTATTATGATACTTATACACATATGTATAGGTGCAGGAATGGCTGTGTGGTAAGTAGCTTGCTTACTAACCACATGGTTACAGGTTCAGTCCCACTGCGTGGCACCTTGGGCAAGTCTTTTCTACTATAGCCTCGGGCTGACCAAAGCCTTGTGAGTTGATTTGGTAGGTGGAAACTGAAAGAAGCCCGTCGTATATATGTATATATATATATGTGTGTGTGTCTGTATTCCCCCCCCCCCAACATTGCTTGACAACCGATGCTGGTGTGTTTAGGTCCCCGAAACTTAGTGGTTCGGCAAAAGAGACCGATAGAATAAGTACTAGGCTTACAAAGAATAAGTCCTGGGGGTCGATTTGATTCGACTAAAGGCGGTGCTCCAGCATGGCCGCAGTCAACTGACTGAAACAAGTAAAACAAAGAAAGAAAGAAAAAAGAACGAATATACATTTGTGTGTGTGTACCTGATAAACACAGTTACCAAAGATGCCTGAACGTAGGAATCGAACCTGGACTGCCTGATTACAAAATGAACTCATCAACCGCCCTCCCATATTAAAAACATCCAAGTGTAACAAATGCTATTATTCACCTGTCAATAACCCAGATAACCACACCTCAAATACACCTCATTGGCTGATGCAATACTATAGCCCCGCCTCTTATTAAGCAACAACTTTGATGTCTACAATCGAATTTATCTCCTCCATTCTAGATATTATTCCGTTTCTCTTTTGAAGCCTTTTTTTTGCTCCCAAAGGTTTTAATCGCTGGCCGTTTGTTGTTTCTCTGAGAAACGTTTTCATGTTCTCCTTCTTGTAAATGTATTGATGTTTTATAAATATAATTACTTAGCATTTATTGATTCAGTTGACAGATATTGATAATTTGATCTGACAACGAGAATCCTGGCATTGATGTGGAGGTGTATAAATAAATTAAGACGGAATCTAAACAACACAGCTTCTGTTCAGATGCTTACAAGCTTGACAGTCTAATGGGACACACGGCGCATATAATTATAGGGAAATGTCTGTACGCGTGGGTGCTTGCTTGAATACTTGACTCTACTATCTTATCTACACTACACACACACACATACATTCATACACACAGCAGCATCATCATCAGTATCATCATTTAACGTCTGTTTTCCATGCTGGCATGGGTTGGACGGTTTGAGCAGAGCTGGCAGAATCGTTAGCAAGCCGGGCGAAATGCGTAGCCGTATTTCGTCCCGTTTTTACGTTCTGAGTTCAAATTCCGCCGTGGCATTTGGTAGAATTTAAAGAAGCCCGTCGTATATTTATATATGTGTGTGTGTGTGTGTTTGTCTGTGTTTGTCCCCCCAGGTAGCACATAAAAAACACCTTTTGAGTGTGGTCATTGCCAGAACCACTGACTGGCCCTTTTGCCAGTGGCATGTAAAAGCACCCACTATACTCTCAAAGTGGTTAGCGTTAGGAAGGGCATCCAGCTGTAGAAACTCTGCCAGATCAAGATTGGAGCCTGGTGCAGCCATCTGGTATCTGTGTTTGTCCCCCCCAACATTGCTTGACAACTGATGCTGGTGTGTTTAGGTCCCCGTAACTTAGTGGTTCGGCAAAAGAGACTGATAGAATAAGTATTAGGCTTACAAAGAATAAGTCCTGGGGTCGATTTGATTCGACTAAAGGCAGTGCTCCAGCATGGCCGCAGTCAAATGACTGAAACAAGTAAAACAAAGAAAGAAAAAAGAAAGAATATACATTTGTGTGTATGTGTGTGTGTGTGTGTGTACCTGATAAACTTTGCCTTTCATCCTTTCGGAGTCGATTAAATAAGTACCAGTACGCACTGGGGTCTATATAATCAACTAATCCCTTTGTCTGTCCTTGTTGTCCTCTCTGTGTTTAGCCATTGTGGGTAGTAAAGAAAGAATAGGTATTTCATCTGCTGTTACGTTCTAAGTTCAAATTCTGCTGATGGTCGACTTTGCCTTTCATCCTTTCGGGGGGTCGAATTAAATTAAGTACCAGTTACGCACTGGGGTCTATATAATCAACTTAATCCCTTTGTCTGTCCTGTTTGTCCTTCTGTGTAGCCCCTTGTGGGTAGTAAAGAAATAGGTATTTCATCTGCTGTTTCGTTCTAAGTTCAAATTCTGCTGAGGTCGACTTTGCCTTTCATCCTTTCGGGGTCGATAAATTAAGTACCAGTTACGCACTGGGGTCAATGTAATCGACTTAATCCGTTTGTCTGTCCTTGTTTGTCCTCTCTATGTTTAGCCACTTGTGGGTAGTAAAGAAATAGGTTTGAGCAGAGCTGGGGAGCGGCACCAGGCTCCACTCTGATTTGACATGGTTTCCACAGCTCGAAGCCGCCTTTCGTAAAGCTAACCACTTTACACAGTGTGCTGGGTGCTTTTATGTGACACAGGCACTTTTATGTGACACCACGCGGGTGCTTTTACATGGCCCCACACAGCTGCTTTTACGTGCCACTTTATGAGCCCATCGTGTACATTATATATATATACTATAATTATATATATATATATATATAATAAATTAATAGATAAATAAAACATATGCATATATAGATACATATATGTACGTACCTACCTCTACATGTATATATACATGCATATATGGGTACAGGACACCAAAAAACGTCGAACACAATGAGAAACGAAAACATAAACACAAAACCAAGGAAATGGACATTTTTCTTAAACAACGAAAAAATAGAGTACAGGACAAACAATACAAGGAAAATTCCCCTTCTTCAGTCGCCTTTGTTTCATGTACTCCACATTTCGAAGGTCAAGATATATATATATAAATAAATACATATATCTGACGGGCTTCTTTCAGTTTCCATAAATACATATATCCGACAGGCTTCTTTCAGTTTCCATCTACCAAATCCACTCACAAGGCTTTGGTCGGCCCGAGGCTATAGTAAAAGACACTTGCCCAAGATGCCACGCAGTGGGACTGAACCCGGAACCATGTGGTTGGGAGGCAAGCTTCTAGCCACACAGCCACACCTGAACCTGTATACAGACCCATTTATATTTTATCATCTTTAAATTATTAATGTTTGTTTTAATCATTTGCATAAATTTCTTTGTTATTTGTATAATGTTTTATGTTATTGTTTGCAAATATTTGTATTTGTTTCTGTAACTAATCCCCACTCCAGATTAGCTTAACCCTTTAACATTCAGATTATCCAGTCAAATCTAATGCATATAGATTCACATCATCATCATCATCATCATTGTTTAACGTCTGCTTTCCATGCTGGCATGAGTTGGACGATTTGACTGAGGACTGGCGAACCAGAAGGGTGCACCAGGCTCCAATCTTGATCTGGAAGAGTTTCTACAGCTGGATGCCCTTTCTTACGCCAACCACTTCGAGAGTATAGTGGGTGCTTTTATGTGCCACTGGCACAAGGGCCAGTCAGGTGGTTCTGGCAACGACCACACTCAAAAGGTGTTTTTTATATGCTACCTGAATGGTGGCCAGTCATGCGGCTCTGGTAGTGACCACACTCGAATGTTGTTTTTCATGTGCCAGCAAGTGTCTTCTGCTATAGCCCCGGGCTGACCAATGCCTTGTGAGTGGATTTGGTAGACGAAAACTGAAAGAAGCCTGTCGTATATATGTATATATATATGCGTGTGTGTGTTTGTGTGTCTGTGTTTGTCCCCCTAGCATTGCTGGTGTGTTTACGTCCGATGACCACTCGGTTCAAAGTCTCCCTTGACCACAAGTGGCCTGAACTCTTTACATGAACACCACCCTATACATAACTCCATGTCCCCCTACATGGCCTTGCTTTTTGTTGTTTGAGCCAAAAAATTGACTAACTAACTAACCGTCACTTAGCGGTTCGGCAAAAGAGACCGATAGAATAAGTACTGGGCTTACAAAAAGAATAAGTCCCGGGGTCGATTTGCTCGACTAAAAGCGGTGCTCCAGCATGGCCACAGTCAAATGACTGAAACAAGTAAAAGAGTAAGAGTAAAGAGAGGACACTAAATCACTTGAGCAACACCACTCCTTCCCTTGCTGTCAGGGGTGACTCTCTTAGCCTTTTCCTTTACCCAGACACTCACAAGACAGTGGGTATTTCTGTTGGCTATTTTCTCCCTAATTGACTCATAGCTGGGACCCTGATCGGAGGTGCTACTCGAATTCAGGGTACCACTGGGGAACAATGGCAGCTAAGAAGTGGTTACTCTTTACTCTTTTCCTTGTTTCAGTCATTTGACTGCGGCCATGCTGGAGCACCGCCTTTAATCGAGCAACTCAACCCCGGGACTTATTCTTTTGTAAGCCCAGTACTTATTCAATCGGTCTCTTTTGCCGAACCGCTAAGTAACGGGGACATAAACACACCAGCATCAGTTGTCAAGCAATGCGAGGGGGACAAACACAGCCACACAAACACACACGCATATATATAGAGTGGTTGGCGTTAGGAAGGGCATCCAGCCGTAGAAACACTGCCAGATCTGACTGGGCCTGACGAAGCCTTCCAGCTTCACAGACCCCAGTTGACCCGTCCAACCCATGCTAGCATGGAAAGCGGACGCTAAAAACGATGATGATGATATATAATATTTAAACAATATACGACGGGCTTCTTTCAGTTTCCATCTACCAAATCCACTCAAGGCTTTGGTCGGCCCGAGGCTATAGTAGAAGACACTTGCCCAAGGTGCCACGCAGTAGGACTGAACCCGGAACCATGTGGTTGGTTAGCAAGCTACTTACCACACAGCCACTCCTGCACCTGTACTCCTCAAAACCCTGGAATTACCAAACCAGGGACCATCAACCAGACATAGTCCTAGGTACACTGTGTCGGAAAAATAGCAGATAAGGCAGTCAACACTTTGACCATGGGTCCTTTACATCAGGATTGAACCTGGGTTAAATAAAAACTATAGCAGGCAACCTCCCTCACATTTAACACTCTCCTTCTCCATCTTCTCCTCTCATTCACCTTGCTACCCCACACCTCATCTTTGGCCCACCTCCCCTCCCTCCTATATATATATTTATATGCTGTTGGCATGTGTAAAAAGATTCGAGTGAGGTCGTTGCCAGTACCTATTTCTTTATTACCCACAAGGGGCTAAACATAGAGGGGACAAACAAGGACAGACATAGGTATTAAGTCAATTACATCGACCCCAGTGCATAACTGGTACTTAATTTATCGAAAGGATGAAAGTTAAAGTCGACCTCGGCGGAATTTGAACTCACAACGTAACGACAGACGAAATACTAATAAGCATTTCACCCGACGTGCTAACGTTTCTGCTAGCTCGCCGCCTTGATCGTACTGCCTGACTGGCCCCTGTGCCGGTGGCACGTAAAAGCACCCACTACACTCTCGGAGTGGTTGACATTAGGAAGGGCATCCAGCTGTAGAAACTCTGCCAGATCAAGACTGGAGTCTGGTGCAGCCATCTGGTTCGCCAGCCCTCAGTCAAAATCGTCCAACCCATGCTAGCATGGAAAGTGGATGTTAAACGATGACGACGATGATGATGATATATATATATACTAGTTTTGATAGAATTGGCATATCGGTTCTATTCTGACAAAAACTGTCCGACGAATGGGAACGTGAAACTCCGAGTAACGGTTTTTGTTGAATTTCTACTGCTTTTAAATAAAGTATATAATATACATATATATATATATACCCTCTTCCTGCTCCTTTTTGTATATTTCCTTCCTCTTCTTTCTCCTCTTCCTTTACGCATCACCATTACCCCTCCCCGCTTTCACACCTCACCCCCACCTCCTCCTTCCTGAAATTTCATCCTCTCCACCCTCACCTCTTCACTTCACCACCCTCATCCCTCTCCTCCACTCTTGGTCACTTTGCTCCTTCCTCTCCTTCACACATTACTACCTAACTCCTCCCCCCTCTTATCACCTCACACACACATACACACTCTTTTTTTTTTCTCTCAATAACTCATCCTCTCTCTCTCTCTTTCCGCAGAGTTCCTAATGACCAACATGAGCAAAATGAAACACATGCTCAACACGGTGTACGTCATCCTTGACCTCATGATCGCCTCAAGACCCATCCGTATCTTCCACATGCTCTTCCCAGTGATGCTCGGCTCCATCTACGCCATCTTCAACGCCACCTACTTCCTGAACGACGGCACCATCCTGGACGGACGGCACTATGCTTACAACGTGCTGAACTGGAATGTGCCAGCCGAGGCCATTGTCACGTGCATCCTTTGCATAGCACAGACCATCTTCAGCCAGATCGTCCTCTACCACTTGGCCGCGGCGCGCGTTTGGCTGCACTCGAGGTTCTACGAGCCGCACGAGCAGCTGCCCGAACACGACTCGGAGATGCAGAGCATCATGAGCGCAGACTCCACCACGTATCTTGCCACCGATTCTCAACTGGACGGCAGTAGCAGCACGGCCGGGGCCGTAACAGCGAGCAACAATATCCACTGATGACCAGAAGCAATGGCGGGGAAAAAAGAGAGCGAGCGATGGGCCTCGCAAGGGGGGGGGGGCGGGTTTGTGTTTTGGTTTGGTTAAGTGAGACTCTTTGGGCAGCATTAGGAAAAGGGTGGAAGATTCTTTTTTTTTTTTTTTTTATTTTTTTTTTTGTGAAGAGTTTGATGCCGGGTGGGCGATGGGTGGGTGGTGCTTGTCGTGGGTGCGAGGGTTTCGTGCTTTTGCAGTATTTGGAGTCAGGCATGACGTGATGTCCGTGAGGGTGGCAACTCCCAAAGGCGTGGTCATTTTGGAGTTTGGTATGAAAGTGGAGGCAGTGAAATATAGGTAGGTAGGTTACTATGAGACTGTGTATGTGTGGGCTGGGTGGATGTTTCTTTGCTAAATTCCAAGTGATACTAGTAGACGGTAGGTACTGTCTAACGAGGACACATTAACCTTTGGATTGCAGTATGAAAATATATATATATATATGCTTTTTTATATATATTTATATATATGCATATATATGGATATATATGCATATATATGGATATATATATATATATGCATATATGCATATATGCATATATATATGTATATATGCATATGCATATATGCATATATATATGTATATATGCATATATATATATGTATATATATATATATATATATATATATATGTATATTATAATAGTATGTATATATATATGTATGTATGTATATATATGTATGTATAATATATATGTATGTATGTATAGATATATGTATGTATGATGTATGTATATGTATGTATGTATATATATATATATATATATTATATGTATGTATGCATATGTATATATATATATATATATGCATATATATATATGTATGTATATATATATGTGTGTGTGTATATATATATATATATATTATATATACAAACACATTGTCTCTGTGTGTGTATGCCAGCATGGAACATGGACTTCAAATGATGATGAAGAGATACAAATATGTGTGTGTGTGTGTGTGTACATGCAGAACAGGAAAAATAAAGAAAAGGAAGGAAAAGTGAGATGGAGATGGGGAAAGAGAGAGAGAAGGCGGGAGGGCCAGGGCAAAAAAAAAAAAACCCCTCACAAAAAACATGAAAAGACTTTAACTAATTGCTTAAAAAAGAAAGAAAAAAAAAAAAAACAGAACCTTATTAATTTGCTTCAAAATAAGAATTGTGCTTTATGGTTGCTTGTAAAAAAAAAAACACCAAAAAAAAACATGATAAGATCCTGTGTTCCTTTAAAACTAAAAAAACAGTCACGCGACCACTGACATACTTGGTAGTATTTCAGTGTTACCCCATTCTTCTGCGGAAGTGCAACCTGCATGTTGTGTCATGGCTTATATTTTCAAAAAACTACGGTGGTGACCTCACGCGTGTCAGTTTTCGCCCAGAGGAAGGTCAAAACGATGTTTCGAAAAATGGTGTGTATGTATGTATGTGGTGTGGTGTTGGGTTGTGTTGTGTTGTGTACGTGTGAGTGTGTGTCTCTGTGTATTTATATTTATATCTATACGTGTATGTCTCTATATGCATGTGTGTGTGTATGTATATGTGTGGATATATGTGTATGCATGTGTATATGTATGGATATATATATATATATATATCATATATATGTGTGTGTGTGCATGGATGTTTATCTGTGTATGTATGCATATATATATTTATATATATGTATATATATATATATATATATATATATATATATGTAATGTATGTATATATGTAATGTATGTATATATGTATATGTATATGTAATGTATGTATATATGTATATATATATGTAATATATGTATATATATGTATGTATATATGTATGTATATATGTATATATATGTATGTATGTATATATATATGTATGTATGTATATATAAATACATAAGTGTATGTGTATGGATATATATGTATGTATGGATATATATGTGTGTGTGCGTGTGTGTATGTGTATGGATATATATGTATGCATATGCATGCATGTATATGTGTATGTATATATATGTGTGTGTATACACACACAAATCTGTGAGTGCTTGTATGTGCATGTATGCTTGTGTCTATCTATACATATATATATATATATATATATAGTCAGTTTGTCTTAAAGCCAATTTATCATTAACACCTGTGTGAAAGGAGGTGCTGGTGTTGGTGGGTCATGGTGGTGGTGGTGGTGGTCATGGTGGACTTGGATCATTGAGGTTTGGTGAAATGTTATTTTATTTTTTTTATTTTTAACCCCCCCCCCCCTCCCTATCACTACTGCTGCTGACGTCATCAATAGACTTGAAATTATACTAATATCAACAACAACAACAATAATTTATTGTTGTTTTCCTTTTCTTTTTCTTTTTGTTTTTGTTTTTCTTGTTCTTCTGGTTGAAGGGAACACCCCCCCACACACACACACACACCACCACCAAGACTCCTCTCTTTAAAGTCAATTTCTATAAGCCACCACCATTACAGTCTTTCCTCTACTACTACTACTACTGCTACTGCTACTAATACTACTGCTACTACTACAACTAACACCACCACCACCAGATAGAAAAAAACTAAGATCCCTTCTTTTAAATGTTTCTCCTCACTCCTTTATTTTGGTGGTTTTACATATATATTTTATATTATACATATATATTTATGCTATATATATTCTATGTATATTATAGATATATATATATATCATATAGATATATATATATAATATATATATATATATATAAAATATACTTGTTTGATATATATATATATATATTTTTTTTAGTTTTAGCTCAGAGCTGCGGCCATGCTGATGCACCGCCGTTAATATATATATATGTATATTATATATACATGTATTGGTATGTGTTGTTGTACATAACTATATATATATATATATGATAGCTATATGTGTGTGTGTGTGTGTATATAATATATACGTACATAATATGTATATATACGTTTGTATATCATATATATATTTATTAGATGGTGTGGTAATATATATGATGAATATGTATTATATATGTGATATATATATATGTGTGATAGAAATATCACATATGTATATAGAGACAGAATATATATATAGTGTATATACATATATATATATGTATATATATATATATGTTATAATATAGATATAATATAATATATATATAGATATATATTATATATATATATATAGATATATTATATATATATATAATATATGTATATATATATATATATGTGTATATAATATAATGTGTATATATATATATATGTATATATATGATATATATAGTAATATATATATATATCTAGTATATATATAGATGTATATATATATATGTATATATGTATATATATTATATATATATATGTATATATATATATATATATTATGTATATATTATATATTGTATATTATTATATATATGTATATTTATATAAAGAACATCGTACATCCAGAGTCAGCCCCTCACATCAGTATGTCACACATAACTACACGTCACACACACACACACACACGCACATATACACTATCACATACACACACACATATACACTATCACACACTAGGATACAAGAGGTGTGAATGTTTCTTAAACACCCCTTCGACCTCCCCCCACCCCTTCCCATCTAAAATGTAAAATAATATTGTAAAACGATGATGATGAGGAGGAGGAACTGTTTAATGATGGAGAAGCGCTTTTCTCTCCTGACAGACTCTGAGAACTTTCAGAGTCATTTAGGAATTCTTTATTTTACATCTCAGACCACACTCCCACCCTCCTTCCCTCCATCCCTTCCTTCCTTCTTCTTCTTCTGCCGCTTCTTCTCTTTCTTCTTCTTCCTTCTTCTCCTTTTTCTTCTTTTCCTTCTTCTCCTTCTCCTTCTTCTTCTTCTCCTTCTTCTCCTTCTTCTTTTTCTTCTTCTTCTCTTCTTCTTCTCCTTTTTCTTCTTTTCGGCGCTTTCTTTCTTCTTCTCCTTCTTCTCCTCCTTTTCTTCTTCCTTCTTCTTCTCTTCTTCTCTTCTTCTCCTCCTTCTTCTCCTTATTCTTCTCCTTCTTCTCCTTCTTCTCCCTTTTTTCTTTTCTTTCTTCTTCCTACCTTGCTTCTTTCTCCTTTTCTCTCTCCTTTTCTTTCTCTTATCTTCTGCTGCTTCTTCTTCTTGTCTTTCTTCTTCGACTTCTTCTTTTCTCCTTCTTCTGCTGCTTCTTCTTCTCTTTCTTCTTCTTCTCCTTCTCCTTTTCTTCTTCTTCTTCTTCTTCCTCTTCTTCTCCTTCTTCCTCTTCTTCTCCTTCTTCCTCTTCTTCTCCTCCTTCTTCTTCTTCTTCTTCTTCTTCCTCTTCCTCTTCTCCTCCTTCGTCTTCTTCTCTTCCTCCTCCTCCTTCTCCTTGTCCTTCTTCCAGGACCATTTCACTTCACTTCATTCCCATGCTTCTTTCTTTCCCTGGTGGGTGGGTGGGTAAACCCCTCTCTAATGCTAACTGCTGCTCTTCACCACGATGACGAGGGACAATACTGGTTAACTGTTGTTCCTGGAAAATTCATTAAGGCCTCACTCACCCATTCTCAGCCACCTACCCCTTCCTGCTCTATCCCTAAAAAAAAATTTTTTTTTTTTTTAAATTGTTGATGTTGATGCTACAGTTGGTTGTTGTTTTGTTGTTGTAGTACAATTTTAACAGAAAGTGGTATGGACTGGTTTAGGGCAAAGACACGGCTGAAACATAGCAACGAGCAGAATTTTTCTGGTCTTTTACTTTCCTGTTAAATTATTCTCTTTTTTTTTTATTCCTTTTTCCTAATAGTTTAGGCTTCCAACCCTTTCGGGGGTGGTCTTTAACATTCCTCCTTGCATCCCTTTCAAAATAGGGTGGATATTGGTACCCTTAGAAAAGGCGGCAAACTGGCAGAAACGTTAAGCACGCTTAACAGTATTTCGCCTGCCGCTACGTTCTGAGTTCAAATTCCGCTGAGGTCGACTTTGCCTTTCATCCTTTCAGGGTCGATTAAATAAGTACCAGTTACACACTGGGGTCGATATAATCAACTTAATCCATTTGTCTGTCCTTGTTTGTCCTTGTTTGTCCCCTCTATGTTTAGCCCCTTGTGGGCAATAAAGAACTAAGAAATGTTAGCGCACCGGGCAAAATGCTGCTACATTCTGTGTTCAAATTCCGCTGAGGTCGACTTTGCCTTTCATCCTTTCAGGGTCAATTAAATAAGTACCAGTTACACATTGGGGTCGATATAATTGACTTAATCCGTTTGTCCTCTCTGTGTTTAGCCCCTTGTGGGTAGTAAAGAAATAGGATATTGGTACCCTTCTTTTTTAACTTAAGCATTTTTAACTCTCCAGCGTCCGGATGGCTCTGTCAACTGTTATGCTTTATTTATTCACGTCATTTTTAACCAATCATGAATCATCTCATAGTATTCAGATTTCAATGATGTGATTGTTTATTTTTAGAATGACATTGTAGGGTAGGTGTAAGAGGCCGGATCCGGCTAGTTTGAACATAGAACTTGTAGGATATCTTGGCTGGATGCAGTGGTTTTAAACACTAAAATTTTATATCAGACCCTACCTTAGCTTTGAGATTTCAATGATGTGATTGTTTATTTTTAGAATGACATTGTAGGGTGGGTGTAAGAGGCCGGATCTGGGCAGTTTGGACATAAAGCAGATAGAATATTTGATCCAGATATGGCTGTTATTTCTATCAGGATGAGTGATTACATAGAAACCCTCTTCCAGTATAAGGGAGTCATGTGTATTGTAGGGGCCAGGACCTTCAGGTTTGATGTGTTTTGTCTCATTGGGGATACAAGTCTAAACATCTTTACTGTTGTTGTTGTTGTTGTTGTTGGCAGAATTGTTAGCGTCAGGTGCAATGCCATGCGATGTGCGCTCCAGCTCCTTAATGTTCTGAGTTCAAGCCCTACCGAGGTCAGCTTTGCCTTTGATTCCTCCTTGGTTGATTGAATAAAGTGCCAGTGAAATAGTCTCAGATCGATTTAACCGACTAGCCCTTGACCCCTCTGCTGCTCCCCCTCCCCCTGCTGCCCCTACATTTCTGGCCTTGTGCCTATACAAGAAACTGTTATTAAGGGCTGTCAATTGGTAGGGTCACTGGACTGTCAGAACAAAAAAAAAAATAAATAAGTGAATACCTTTTGGTATTTGTTTTAGCCCTTTTCGTTCTGAGTTCAATTATTGTTGAGGCCAGCTTTGCCTTTCTATTCCTTTGGGGCCATTCGCTGAAGTTAATGTAATCAACATGCCCCTCCCCTCAAAATTGTTAACCCTGTGCCTGAAGTACAAACAAGTGTTATACTTGGTGAGATGTGTTTGAGCATCGGAAAAATGCTTTGCAACATTTCTTTTGGCCCTCTGTGTTCTGAGTTCAAATCCTGCTGTGGTCGACTTTGCCTTTCATCCTTTCGGGGTCGATAAATTAAAGTACTTATCAAGTATTGGAGATGTCATTGACCTGCTCTCATCCCCTAAGTCAAAATTCCAGGCCTTGTGCTAAAATTAGAATTTTTTCGCAGTAGGTTAAAGAGGCTAGTTGGCTGAATCATTAGAGTGCCAGAAAAAAAAGCTTTGTGACTCGTGTCGTGAGTTCAAATCTTACCAAGGTCAGCTTTGCCTTTCATCTTTTTGAGGTCAATAAAGTTAAGTACCAGTACTTTAAATACTCGTACTTTGCTAGAACTAGAGTCAGTTGGTATTAAGCTACCCCACCATACACACACACACACATATACACATTAGAAAGAATTATTTTACTAGCAGAATCAGAAGAGCGTTGGAAGAAATACTTTGTGCCATGATATTCATGTCCGTTCATCACGTTCTGCGCTCAAACCCTTCCAGCATCAACTTCGTCTCTCGTCCCTTCAAAGTTGATAAAATAAAGTACCTACAAAGTACTAGGGTGAATGGTATCGACTTAACCCCCGCTCTTTTCTAAATTGTTGGCTTTCTGGCAAAATTAAAAAGAATTCTTGGCTGTAGGTCATCAGAATCATGAAAGCATTGTTACCTGATTACAGGTGTGTTATCCCATTATTTTTTATGTTTTGTCATTTAATTGTTTCAGACATCAGACTGCGGCCATTCTGGGGCACTGCCATGAAAAGTTTTTTTTAGTTGAATGTATCTACCCCAGTATATAGTTTTTTGAGGGGTTTTTTTTTAGATTGTTTTTAAAGCCTGGGACCTATTCTTTGTTCAGACTTTACATTCTGAGTTCAAATGCTGCCAGGGTTGACTTTGCCCTTCATTCTTTCAGGGTCGATAAAATAAAATACCAGTCACGCATTGGAGTCAATGTAATTGACTAACCCACATCCCCTCCGAAATTTGCTGGTTTGTGCCAAATCCTGAAGTCACTAAAATAATAATAATAATAATAATAATAATAATAATAATAATAATGATGATGCTGATGATGATGATAATGAGCTTATTGTATACAGGGCTCAGATGCACTACAAATCATCAGAAAAAAGAGCCCAAAGTGCATGAAGAGTAGACAGAAATAAGGCACAGAAAGGGGACAGTGAAGGAGTTGTTGTTGGGAGTGGACATCCGATGTCTTGGCGAATTTCAGGAACCATGGAAGGTTAGAAGGGTGAAGTGTCTTGACAGCTGACTACTAATGTGGGTAGTTTGTTCCATGCTTCAGCGATTCTGAGCATGAAAAAAACATTTCTGGAAAAAAAAAAAGAGGGTGTTTGGGATGTAATTTAATGAGAGGGTTCTTATATAAAATGATAACGATCAGTTTTTAATTTAAATAGCTATGCAAATATGAGCTCTGAAATTTAAATTAAGAGGTATCACTTCCATAGAAGTGAGAAGTAGTCTTAGAAATATCGGTATAAAAAGGGTTAAATAAAAAAAAATGATCTACTTGAAGCTCGTTATTGAAATTATTCTTGTTATTGGTAATTATCATCATTGTTAGTTGAACTAATAAAGGAGGTGAGCTGGTGGAATCCTTAATGAGATGGAGTCGACAAAATTGCTTCCAGCTCTCTACATTCCAGGTTCCAATTCCACCCCGGCTGACTTGGCTTTTCATCCTTTCAGGGGTCGATAAAGCAAGTTCTAGTTAACTGGGAAAGGGGGGTAGGTTGATGTAATTAACTTACCCCACCACCCTCAAAATTACAGGCCTTGTTTCAAAATATGAAACCATTATTAGTTGACACCCTCTATGTTCTAAATTCAAATCCTAATGAGGTTAACTTAACGAGTTACCTTGATGACTTTGTGCCTATATGAGTTATTCGTTTGTTGTTGTTTTTGTTGTTAGTTTTTGTTAATTAATTAGTGCAGTGGATGGAAATAACAGTACAGGGGTGAGTAAAGTGTATTACAGTATTACAGTATTAAGTAACGATCCTCTAGGTTCTGAGTTCAAATCTTGCAAGATTCAAATTTATTTTTACTTTCATCCTTGCTAAGTCAATGCAATGAATACCAGTCAGGTACCAGATTCAATTAGTAGCCTTAAGCTTATGTTAAAGCTGATAATACTAATAACTAACAATGTGTTCAAAACCCACCATCCGATTTGAATATTCACTTGGTCACTAGGGCATGAACACCACAGCTTCCCATGACTTTACTTCTTCCAGTTATGACTAAAATCTCGTGCCTTAAGTGACTGATGTTTTGAATCCCTTAAATTGTGTAACCCCTTAGCATTCAAACTACAATGTGTTTGTTTATTTTTAGAATGACAGTGTAGGGTAGGTGTGAGAGGTTGGATCTAGCTAGTTTGAAGAAGAAGCAAGTAGAAATAGGTAGAATACTTGGGCCGAATATGGTTGGTTTAAATTTTGAAGAGTTAAATTATACCTTGCCATAGCTTCAAGTTTTCAATGATGTGACTGTTTATTTTTAGAATGACATTGTAGGGTAGGTGTGAGAGGCTGGATCTGGCCAGTTTGGACATAAAGCAGATAGAATATTTGATCCAGATATGGCTGTTATTTCTATCAGAATGAGTCATTTTAAACACTAAAGTTTTATATCAGACCCTACCATAGCTTCGAGATTTCAATGATGTGATTGTTTATTTTTAGAATGACCGTGTAGGATTGGTGTGAGAGGCCAGATCCAGCCAGCTATGGTTGGTTTAAATGCAGAAGGATTAAATAGAATAGAATAGTAACACAGCAGGAATTAAATAACAGAATTTACAAAGCTTGCCTCAGCCCCTCCAGATTTGGAGCAAGGGGAGTTAAGAGTTTATCATTAGTTTGTTACCTATCCCTGTGTATTGAGCTTCCTCTTCCCAACCATCCTTCATATATTCTGTGATGATACGTTAAACCAAATATTACTGGTAGGAGACTTTTTATCGAAACTCGTAGTGATGTTTACTTTAAATTCCTTGCCTCTGAGCAAAGATTTTTGCCTTCGTTTTTTTCATCTTTAAGTTTGTTTGTTGCCGTTATTATTGTTATGTTGTTGTTGTTGTTGAGTTTTCAAATTCTGCCGAGGTGTACTCTGCCTGTCATCCTTCCAGGAGGTGGGGGAAGAGTCGATAAAACAAGTACCAGTCAAGCACTGGGGTCTCATTGTAATCAACTTACACCGCACCTCTCCCGAAATTGCTGGACTTGTGCCTATAGCGGAAACGATTATTGTTACTGCTGTGTTTCAAATCCTGCCGAGGTCAACTTGGCCTGTCATCTCTTCAGGAGAGGGAGGGGGAGTCGATGAATAAAGTACCAGTGACATACTGGGATCAATGTAACCGACTGGTCACCACTTCCAAAATTTCAGGCGTTATACCTATAGTAGTCAGAATTATTATTATCGTTATTATTATTATTATTATTATTATTATTGCCTTTGCACAACTTCTAATGCTGGAGATGTACTACAGCGTCAGCTGTTCACTACCAGTGAACTAAGGTAACACCCCTTATTTTTCGAGTACCATCCGGAGTATTCGAGAGTTTCCAAGCAGTGCTGTTTTCTGCAAGTGGTCCACATACTTCTCAAGATTTTCGCTCACTGTTTCCAGGGCTCTGACAATTAATGTTACTACTGCTACCTTTTTCATTGACCACCACTGCTTTAACTTCCCAAGCTAACCTCTCATATCTCTCGACTTTTCTTCCTTCCTTATCGCATACCTTGTTGTCAGCTGGGCATGCTATATCTATGATCCATAAGAGTTTGTTTTCTTTATCAATTAAGACTATGTCTGGCTTCCATAATTATTATTATTATTATTATTAATTATTATTCAGCAGCCTTATTCTTATCACGTGCTTTCACTGCACTACCGAGCGCAGCTCTGTGTGCCTGGGGTATGTGCTGTAGTTTGTGGTGGTGCTCTCATTTTCACTATATTGAAAGTGTTTTACGCAGGATGTGTGCAGTACCTGGTAGTGTTATTTTCTGTATGTTATAAATACTAGTAAGTCCTGTGGTTTTTGTTATGTACTTGTCTGAATATTTATTATTATTATTATTATATCATTATTATTATTGTTATTATTGTTGTTGTTTTTAAACGGCTACCCACCCCCCAGCTCCTTTCGCTGTCCATACCATCACAACCCAAGTGGGTCTGCCAATTCACTCAGACATTTGGCCGAGATTAAGGGATCAGTTTAAGGGATTTCTAATTGTGAGTACCCTTTACCACCAGTATAGGGATTTGCGGAGGGATCATTCCACTGTTCAGTCTAGATTATTATTATTCTACCATGGTTGACTTCCCCGTTCTTTCTTTCGGAACCAATAAAATCATTTTTGAGTCAAACACTGTGGTCGATGTGATTGACTTGCCCCTCCCCTCAAAAGTGCTAACCTTCATTCAAAATTAGAAGGAATTGTCATTATTATCTTCGTTATTATTGTTGTTGTTGTTGTTTTTTTTTTTTTTTTTGTTTTTATTAAGGTGGCAAGCTGGCAGAATTGTTAGAACGCCAAGCCGTATTTCATCTGCCGTTACGTTCTGAGTTCAAATTCTGCCAAGGTCGACATTGCCTTTCATCCTTTCGAGGTCAATAAATTAAGTACCAGTTATGCACTGGGGTCAGTGTCATCAACTTGTCCTTTCCCCTCAAAATTTCAGGCCCTGTGCCTATAGTAGAAAGGATTATTACTATTATTATTATTATTATCATTATCATTGTTATTATTATTGTTGTTGTTGTTGTTCTCATTGCTATTGTTTCTTGACAGTCTCTTCCACCACCATCACCACCACCACAATAACAACAACAATCTTTTTCCCAGCTCTATTGAAAGAAAAAAAAAAACCATTATTCCTTCATGAAAGAGATTGCTAATTATTTTAAGGCATTTCTTTCCCTTTTTTTCATTTGGGGCTGGATGTCCCCATCTTTAAAAACTGCTACTGTCACCCCACAGAATTAGGGGCCATTTCTTTTTTTTTTTTTTTGTGCGTGTATGTTTGGAGATATTTTTCTTGTATTTATCCGCCAGCTTTGTGCAATTTGTGGGAGGCACGATACCTTAGTGGTCAGGATGTTGGGACACATGGTCATAAGGTCATGGTTTCGATTCTTTCACCGGGCATTGCATTGTGTTCTTGAGCAACACTCTTCACTCCACATTGTTTCAGTTTGTTCACCTGGCAAAATTAGGTATACACTTCTATATTCAAGTGATGAGGAATTCGGTACATTATTTACATTCGACGGATATTTGTCCTCATTTTGTTTGTTGTTAACACAACATTTCAGCTGATATACTCTCCAGCCTTCATCAGGTGTCTTGGGGAAATTTCGAACCTGGGTTCTCAT
>NW_021834689.1:22500-37500 GCF_006345805.1 Octopus sinensis
TCATAATAATTATTGGACTTATTGCCAATATATATAAAAAAAAAAAATCATTGTTATTTTTTTTTCTATTCTCTTTCGATGATGCAGTTATTTTTTTGTACACCTGACAATAAATAGTGTTGATGTTGCTATCGTTGTTGTTGACAATTTGATGCTGTTGAATTATAATGCTATTATTATCATTATTTATTGTTATCAAATGGAAATTGTAGTTGTGATACCTGTACCGGTGGCACATAAAAAGCACCATCACAACGCATATGTGCGCGACATGGTGATCTCATATCAAGATACACAGCGCATGACCTTGCAGGTGGGGCCCAGTTAGAATTTTCTTCAGGCTAAGTAACCCATCCCACTGAAAAGGTCCTTGAATAAGGATTATTTAAGGATGTTGAACGAACCACCCATGTTTCCAAAAGTGAATTATCCAAACCCCAAATAATCCCTCTCAACACATGGCTATGATACTCCCCCACTACTTCTGCTCGTGATCAGAGATGCACATATCGTCAGCCACTAAGGGACATGCTTAACTGGTTAATGTCATTATTATTATTATTATTATTATTATTATAATTATTATTATTATTATTATTATAATTATTATTATTATTATTATTATGGAAACATGGGTGATTCGTTCAACATCCTTAAACAATCCTTATTCAAAGACCTTTTGAGTGGGATGGGCTACTTGACCAGAAGAAAATTCTAACTGGGTCCCACTTGCAAGGTCATGTGCTGTTTATCTTGATATGAGATCACCATGTCGCGCACATATGGTTGTGATGCATGTGCCTGGTGTACCCTTATCAGACGGATCATTATTATTATTATTATTATTCTATGTTTGACTTTTGCTTTACATTTGTACAAGTTGGCTCCAAGTCGCACCCAGAGACCTCAAGAGACAACAAGTTGGAAGTTATTTATTTATTTATTAGTATTATTATTATTATTATTATGAAGGCAGTGAGCTGGCAGAATCGTTAGCATGCCAAGCAAAATACTTAGCGGTATTTCTGTCCGTCAATGATGATAATGATGATGGTGGTTCTGAGTTCAAACACTGCCTAGGTCGACTTTACCTTTCATCCTTTCAGGGCCGATGAAATGAGTATCAAGTAAGTACTGAGGCCAATGTATAGAGGCCAGACACTTTCCTCTGCAAGCCAGTCCATCCTCATCTTTTTCAGGTTCCGCTCAGAAAGGAAAGTGAGAGCGGAGAAGCAGGTTGGTGTTGAATGGTATGAGAAAGGCCCAACAAAAGGGTCCTATTCAAAGCTTGCACCCCTAAGCTGGAATTCACGGAGAAGAGAGGAGCACTTACCATGGGGTACTTGGTGAGTAGGGTGACCTGGGATCTGTGGGGTTCGTTGACCACCCCTGGGTGCTGCTCACTGCTAATGGGGTATTTCATTGTTTTTAATTTTATTGTTAATTGTTATGGTTTTATCATTTATGGGTTTTTTTTAACCCCTACTGTCCCTTGTTTTCGTATTGTCCTTTTGTTTGGTGTGCTGCCCTTGCGGTCAATAAAGAAAGAATTAAGAATTATTATTATTATTATTATTATTATTATTATTCGACAAATAATGTGAGTTCATGGCTGTTTCCTGCACCAATTTCGCTTAACCCCAGCCCATCCAAAGTACCTTGGATTGCAGAACGACCTGCTGTGCTTACCTTGGATTGTAGGATGACCTGCTGTGCTTGAGGAGACCTATTGAGTCAAGTACATCAACGTCAAAATAAATATCAAATGGAAGTTGTAGTTGTGATACCTGTGCCGGTGGCACGTAAAAAGCACCCACTACACTCAAGGAGTGGTTGGCGTTAGGAAGGGCATCCAGCTGTAGAAACATTGCCAGATCAGACTGGAGCCTGGTGCAGCCTCCTGGCTTCCCAGACCCCGGTTGAACCGTGCAACCCATGCTAGCACGGAAAAACGGACATTAAATGATGATGATCATCATCATCATCATCATTATTATTATTATCATTATCATTATTTTTATTATTATTATTATTAACGAGGTGGTGAGTTGGCGGAATCATTTGCATGCTGAATGAAATGCTTAGTCATATTCTGTCTGCCGTTACGTCCTGAGTTCAAATTCTGTTGAGGTCGAACCACATGGTTCCGGGTTCATTCCCACTGCATGGCACCTTGGGCAAGTGTCTTCTACTATAGCCTCGGGCCTTGTGAGTGGATTTGGTAGACGGAAACTGAAAGAAGCCCGTCGTATATATATGTATATGTCTGTGTGTCTGTGTTTGTCCCCCCAACATCGCTTGACAACTGATGCAGTTGTGTTTACGTCCCTGTAATTTAGCGGTTCGGCAATAGGGACCGATAGAATAAGTACTAGACTTACAAAGAATAAGACCTGGAGTTGATTTGATCGACTAAAGGTGGTGCTCCAGCATGGCCGCAGTCAAATAACTGAAACAAGTAAAAGAGAATGAGAAATAGATATATATATATGTATGTATATCATCATCATCATCATCATCATTTAGCGTCCGTTTTCCATGCTAGCATGGGTTGGACGGTTCAACTGGGGTCTGGGGAGCCCGAAGGCTGCACCAGGCCAGTCAGATCTGGCAGTGTTTCTACAGCTGGATGCCCTTCCTAACGCCAACCACTCCGAGAGTGTAGTGGGTGATTTTATGTGCCACCGACACAGGTGCCAGACGAGGCTGGCGAACGGCCACGCTCGGATGGTGTTTTTATGTGCCACCGACACAGGTGCCAGACGAGGCTGGCAGACGGCCACGCTCGGATGGTGTTTTTATGTGCCACCGACACAGGTGCCAGATGAGGCTGGCAGGTGCCAGACGAGGCTGGCAGACGGCCACGCTCGGATGGTGTTTTTAATGTGCCACCGACACAGGTGCCAGATGAGGCTGGCGGACGGCCACGATCGGATGGTGTTTGTTACGTCCCCAAAGCACGGAGGCCAGTCTATGCGGTACTGGCTACGGCCACGTTCGGATGATTTTCTTGTGTGCCACCGGCACTGGTACCACAAAGATACAAATTCCATTTATGTTCATCTATTTTGATTTGTTTTGATTTGATTTGATTTGATTTGATTTGATATATATATATATTCTGACATATATATAACATATTCTCTCTCTCTCTCTCATATGTCTCATGGCATACATTTGCTGGTGAAGAAAAGAGAATTGATGTCCTGCAAAATGGTAAATCTCTTTCTCTCTCAAGAACTTGCGCTACAATCATAACTACAACTGCTACTACTATAGTACTACTACCATTACTGCTACTATTACTACTGCTACTACTATAGTACTACTACCATTACTGCTACTATTACTACTGCTACTACTATAGTACTACTACCATACTGCTACTATTACTACTGCTACTACTATCTTGCTACTATAGTACTACTACATTACTGCTACTATACTACTGCTACTACTATAGTACTACTACCATTACTGCTACTATTACTACTGCTACTACTATAGTACTACTACCATTACTGCTACTATTACTACTGCTACTACTATAGTACTACTACCATTACTGCTACTATTACTACTGCTACTACTATAGTACTACTACCATTACTGCTACTATTACTACTGCTACTACTATAGTACTACTACCATTACTACTGCTACTATACTACTGCTACTACTATAGTACTACTACTGTTACTGCTGCTATTACTACTGCTACTACTATAGTACTACTACCATTACTGCTACTATTACTACTGCTACTACTATAGTACTACTACTGTTACTGCTGCTATTACTACTGCTACTACTATAGTACTACTACCATTACTGCTACTATTACTACTGCTACTACTATAGTACTACTACCATTACTGCTACTATTACTACTGCTACTACTATAGTACTACTACCATTACTGCTACTATTACTACTGCTACTACTATAGTACTACTACCATTACTGCTACTATACTACTGCTACTACTATAGTACTACTACCATTACTGCTACTATTACTACTGCTACTGCTATAGTACTACTACCATTACTGCTACTATTACTACTGCTACTACTATAGTACTACTACCATTACTGCTACTATTACTACTGCTACTACTATAGTACTACTACCATTACTGCTACTATTACTACTGCTACTACTATAGTACTACTACTACCATTACTGCTACTATTACTACTGCTACTACTATAGTACTACTACCATTACTGCTACTATTACTACTGCTACTACTATAGTACTACTACCATTACTGCTACTATTACTACTGCTACTACTATAGTACTACTACCATTACTGCTACTATTACTACTGCTACTACTATAGTACTACTACCATTACTGCTACTATTACTACTGCTACTACTATAGTACTACTACTGTTACTGCTGCTATTACTACCACCACTACTAATACTACTGCTACTACTACTACTACCACCACCAATACTACTACAACCACCACTACAGTACGACCACCACTACTACTACTACCACCAATACTACTACTAGTCTTGCTGATTTAGTTTCTTTTTGTTTTGTTTTTTTCTTTCTTTTGTTCTTCGATGCATATTTGTTTTACCTGCCACCAACACCACCACACCTTGCAACATCAGATCTGTTTTCTGCTCTGACTGTATTACCTTAACGCCACCACCCGAACCATTGCACCACCACCACCACCACCACCCCGGGTGGATGTAGTGGTGTCTGCCATAGTCCTTCCCATGTAGACAGTCCTCCATGCAATCTACTGATGTCTATATTGAAACGAAGTCGGACTTTTTGCTTTCTTTTTCGTTTTATTTTCTATTATTTTTGCTTCTTATTTATTTTTCTTATTTTTTTTTATTCTCCCCGTTTGAATTCCGTCCGAAAAACAAAAAAAAAAAGAATCTGATTCTTTGATTGTTCTTTTGTGCTTTTGCTCTAAATGTCATAACATTATAGTTAAGTTCTTATCATCATCATCATCATCATCATCACCATCATCATCACCTTCATCACCATCATCACCATCATCATCACCATCATCATCATCATCTCCACCACCATCATCATCATCATTGTCATAATCATCGTCTTCATCACCATCATCATCATCATCATCACCATCATCACCATCATCACCATCATCATCATCATCTCCACCACCATCATCATCATCATTGTCATAATCATCGTCTTCATCACCATCATCATCATCATCATCACCATCATCACCATCATCACCATCATCATCATCATCTCCACCACCATCATCATCATCATTGTCATAATCATCATCTCCACCACCATCATCATCATCATCATCACCACATCATCATCATCACCATCATCATCATCATCATCATCATCATCATCGTTACCATCATCATCACCATCATCATCACCATCATCATCACCATCATCACCATCATCATCACCATCATCATCATCATCATCATCACCACATCATCGTCATCATCATCACCACATCATCGTCATCATCATCATAACATCGGCATCACCATCGTCTTCATCAACTTCTCCACCGTCATCACCCTCACCATCTCATCACCACATCATCGTCGTCATCATCGTCACAATCATCTTCATCAACTTCTCCACCGTCATCACCACCACCACCACCATCATCATCATCATCATTGTCACCATCATCACCACCATCATCTCCCTCATCATCATCATTACCACCACCATCTTCATCATCAACACGACCACCGCCACCATTCACCTCCACCCCACCCCCGCACACTTGACCGGTTCCTTTATTCAATCAACTCCGTTATGAATGAAAGGTAAAGTCCGACCCTGGCAAGAATCAGATTTCTAAGCCGGAAGAAATGCCACGAAGCATTTTGTCCGGCCGGTCAGCTAACGGTCAGCCAGTTTGCCAATAATCTTTTATCTTTTACTTGTTTCAGTCATTAGACTCTGGCCATGCTGGGGCACCACGTTCAAGAATTGTTTTAGTCGATTGATAATAATACTCTTTTTCTATCATAGGTGCAAGGTCAATAAATTGAGGGGAGGGGCCAGTCAATTACATCAACCTCATCTGTACTTATTTTGTTGACCCCCCCCCCGGAAAGGATGAAAGGGCAAACTCGACCTCGGCGGAATTTGAAACCCTCAACGTAAAGATGGACGAAATGCTGCAAAGCATTTCGCCCGGTGTGCTACCAACTCTGCCAGCTCGCTGCCCTAATAATAATAATCATAATAATAATAATAATAATGATAATCTTTTCTACTCTAGGTACAAGGCCAGAAATTTAGGAGTAGGGGGCAGTCGATTAGATCGAGCTCAGTATTCAACTGGTACTTAATTTATCGACCCCTAAAGGATGAAAGGCAAAGTTGACCTCAGCAGAATTTGAACTCGGGACATAGTGGACAAAATACCGCTAAGCATTTCGGGACAAAATACCGCTAAGCATTTCGCCCGCCGTGCTAATGTTTCTACCAGCTCACCGGCTTATAATAATAATAATCACGTGATCACGTGATCGACCAGACCATCAGATGTTGCTACACATCGCTGGTCACAATGCGTTCGCATTGGTTTAGCCTTCGAATGACACCACCCCGCTGGCTAAGCGAGCAGGCCAATAGAAGAAAGAGTGGTGAAAGAGTACAGCAGGGATCACCACCCCCTGCCAGAGCCTCATGGAGCTTTAAGGTGTTTTCGCTCAATAAACACACACAACGCCCGGTCTGGGTATCGAAACCGCGAGTTCGCTGCCCTAACCACTAGGCCATTGCACCTCCAATAATAATAATAATAATAATAATAATAATAGGAGAGTATTGTAGTTCACTTGAAGCATTGTGTATTGTTTATAAAGAATAAAATATTTTGAATGATACAACAAAGCACTACAATACGGTCAATGGGCTATAATAACTGGTGTGACATAATCATCCATAGTCTGATGATATTTCGGAATAGAATTCCTTCTTCGGATATTCTTAGATGGAGTCGCTGCTATAATCTGTTTATAATCAGATAGATTATAGCAGCGACTCCATCTAAGAATATCTGAAGAAGGAATATTATTCCGAAATACCATAAGAGACTATGGGTGACTAAATTACAACAGGTATTATAACCCATTGTCTGTATTATAGTGCATTGTTGTACCATTGAAAACTTGTTATTCTTTATAATAATAATAATAATAATTTATTTCTTTATTGACAACAGTGGGGGCTAAACATTGAGGGGACAGACAAGGGGATTAAGTCCATTACTTCGACCCCAGTGATTAACTGGTACTTATTTAATCGACCCCAAAAGGATGAAAAGGCGAAGGATGAGGGAAGATGGGGGTTTACATATAATGAAATGATAAAAGAAAGAAAGAAAGTATACACTGAAAAAGAAAGGACATGTGCAGAGCATACAAAGGTGGGGGGTGCCTCTGAAGTGGAGACAGTCGGTACCATCGTAAAGGATTAAGAGTTGGTTGCAGGGGATGAACTCAACACCGGCTAAAATAATAATAATAATAATAATAACATATTTGCTTGTCAGTTGTTGTTTTGTCTTGGTATAAAAGATGGGCTACAGCAAATATTCTGCTCAATACCACAGATTTGCTTGTCAGTTGTTTGACCATAACCAGTTGAGCATGTCCCTCAGTGGCTGACGATATGTGCATCTCTGGTCACGAGCAGAAGTAGAGAGGGGGCATCATAGCCACGTGTTGAGAGGGATTCTTTAGGGTTTGAATAATTCACCTTTGGAAACATGGGTGTTTCGTTCAACATCCTTAAACAATCTTTATTCAGGGACCTTTTGAACGGGATGAGATTATCGACCAGAAGAAAATTCTAACTGGGCCCCCTGCAAGGTCATGCGCTGTTTATCTTGATATGAGATCACCATGTCACACACATATGGTTGTGATGCATGTGCCTGGTGTACCCTTATCAGATGGGTAGTCATGATAGGTATACTGGGCTTCATATATTTTACCCCAGTTTCACTCTGATGGCATACACTGCTAGCAATAATAATAATATTTTTAAAAGTATTGACGTAATTCTTCATAAAGGTAAACAACCAAGACAAAGAGCGCGATTCGATTGTAATAAATATTTTATTGGTTGAACGATATTTCAACAGTAAGTCTGTCTTTATCAAGTTCAAAATCAGAAGTGATAAAAATTCAAAATCATAGAAATTCAAATCCAAAACGTGAACGAGAGCAACCAGCGTCCACACGTTGATGGAGTGACATCATCAGTCTTCAAATTTTTATTTTATAACCGGAGAAAAGAATAAGACAGAAAAAAAAAAATAGTTCCAAAATTTTCCACAAGGGCAGTCATGTTGGCGGAAGAAGATAATCTCAGAGCTTCACTGGTTCATAATTTATTAACCCCCCACCCCAAATGAAAGGCAAAGTTGAACTTGGCGGGATTTGAACTCAGAACGTAACAGCAGACGAAATCCTGCCAAGCATTTCGTTCAGAGTGCTAACAATTCTGCCAGTCTTCTGCAATAATAATAATAGAAGGAAGCAAACGATGATGGATCATAGATATAGCATGCCCAGCTGACAACAAGGTATACGATAAGGAAGAAAGAAAAGTCGATAGATATGACAAGTTAGCTTAGGAGGTTAAGCAGTTGTGATCGATGAAGAAGGTGGTAGTAGAACCAATAACTGTCGAAGCTCTGGGAACAGTGAGCGAAGATCTCGAGAAGTACATGGAACAAATAGGGGCTGCAATAAGGGTGAAGCACTTACAGAAAACAGCACTGCTTGCAACCGCTCGAATACTCCGGAAGGTTCTCGAAAAATAAAGGGTGTTACCTTAGTTCACTGGTAGTGAACAGCTGACACTGTAGTACATCTCCAGCGATAGAAGCTGTGCAAAGGCAATAATAATAATAATAATCCTTTCTACTAAGTGCACAAGGCCTGAAATTTGGGTGGAGGGGGGTCAATCAGTGTTAATTGTAATAATAACATTAGCTTAATTATGACCAAGAACGTAAAGGATAGAAACTATAAACGTTCAAATATTCTGAAAAATTGCACACTTTTTTTTTTTTTCTAAACCAAAGAAAGCGTTATACAGTCAAAGAGAAATAACTCTAAAATATTACAGATCATGCTTTAGAATTATTTCCCCTGCAAGTCATGTTTTTTTTCTTTTAGAGTTATTTCCCTTGTATGTGTATTCCCGTTGGAATTACACTGTTGCTGCTTTAGATATATGTTGCCCGAGTCTTTGTAAGAGGTTATGTAGTCGTGATGGTGGTGGTATTTATTGGTGACGGCGAACTGGCGGACGTTAGCACGCCGGGCGAAATGCGTAGCGGTATTTCGTCTGTCTTTACGTTCCGAGTTCAAATTCCGCCGAGGTTGACTTTGCCTTTCATCCTTTCGGAGTCGATAAATTAAGTAACAGTTACGCACTGGGATCGATGTAATCTACTTAATCCGTTTGTCTGTCCTTGTTTGTCCTCTCTGTGTTTAGCCCCTTGTGGTTAGTAAAGAAATAGGTATTTCGTCTGCCGCTACGTTCTGAGTTCAAATTCCACCGAGGTCGACTTTGCCTTTCTTCCTTTCGGGGTGGATTAAATAAGTACCAGTTACGTACTGGGGTAGATATAATCAACTTAATCCGTGTGTCTGTCCTTGTTTGTCCTCTCTGTGTTTAGCCCCTTGTGGGTAGTAAAGAAATAGGTATTTCGTCTGTCTTTACGTTCCGAGTTCAAATTCCGCCGAGGTCGACTTTGCCTTTCATCCTTTCGGGGTCGATAAATTAAGATATAATCGGGGTAGATATAATCGACTTAATACCTATGTCTGTCCATGTTTGTCCCCTCTGTATTTAGCCCCTTGTGGGTAGTAAAGAAATAGGTATTTATTGGTGATGGTGACGACGCTGATGATGATGGTGACGATGATGATGATGACAACGATGATGATGATGGTGATGGTGATTATCTCATCGTCGTATTCGTTGACTACCATTAAAACTCATCCATGGAATTGCTTTTGTCTCTTCTAATTCAGAAGCATTGTCATGTATGGATTGACGTTTAAACTTAGTCGTCATTTCACTAAGATAGACAGACAGACAGACTGGAAATCGAACTCATGAACCCCATGCCCCTAATCCCTGAGTCACCTGCCTTCGTGACCCTCTTCACTGCTATGAGACATCACCCTTTGTACCTGCATCAATCCACCTTTGATTTCTAAAGATAATCTCACCAGAGATTGCTCCAGCATGGCCACAGTCAAATGTAATAACAATAGATTCGTAAACTTTAATTACTCCATTCTTACTCTGATTGCTGTGTTCTCAGAGTACACACTACCACTTCTACTGCTAATTAGGCCACATACTGATAATTAGGCCACGTACTGTTAATTAGTTCACATAGGTAAGACAAGTTATCAATTACTTCCATGGAGCTTTCAAATCATTTCAAAGAATTTATTTCTTGGGTGTTCTTTGTACTCACTGCTTCTCTTCATCTGCCTCATACAAAGTCTTCTTTTTTTGCTTCTCTCTCTCTCTCATTTTCTTTCTTTCCTTCTTTCTTTCTTTCTCTCTCTCTCTCGTTTTCTTTCTTTCTTTCTCTCTCTTTCTCTCTTTCCCTCTCTCTTTTTCTCTCTCTCTCTCATTTTCTTTCTTTCCTTCTTTCTTTCTTTCTTTCTCTTTCTCTCTCCCTCTCTCTCTTTCTCTCTCTCATTTTCTTTCTTCTCTCTCTTTCTTTCCTTCTTCTCTCTCTCTCTCTCTCTCTCTCTTCTCTCTCTCTCTCTCTTCTCTCTCTCTCTCTCTCTGATCCTATGCCTTGTGCTTCACTGGTTGTTTTCAGCATCTCTGGAACTACCTTTAGTAGTCTACCTCAGTGGCTCTCAACCAGGGACGGGGGAGGGGGCGGTGTGTGCATATGGCCCCTGAAGACCTATATAACATTGGGGGTGGGGTCGGGTGTCCACGCAACAAAATAGCAAATTGGGGATCAACAATAAATTTTTAAGGGTCCCTGAACAAATTTTGTTTTAGATATATGCATTGGTGTGTCTTGCAAGAAACAGCCGGGTCCCTTTCTCAAACATTTTACGTGTGCCCCAGCATGGCCACAGCTCGTGAGCTGAAACTAGAATCAATCAATCAATCAATTCAACCTACAAAAGTTAAAAATGAAAGTGTGAAAGACAAAACAGGAATTTTGAAAGGGGTCTCTACGAAACCAGTTTTTAAACATTGAATGGTTTTAGGGTCCACCAGAATAAAATAGTAGTGAAAGGGGTCCGTAGATGAAAAAATGGTTGAGAACCCTTGCTTTAGATGTATGTATTGGTTAAGTATTGCAAGAAACAGCTGGGTTTCTTTCTCTAACATTTTACATTGTTCAACCTACAAAAGTTAAGGTGTGGAAAATAAAGGAGGAATTTGGAAAGAACTTTTTATAAAACTAGTTTTTAAACATTGAATGCCTATAGGGTCCCACCAGAGAAAATAGTTATCAAAAGGGGTCCGAAGATAAAAAATGGTTGAGGATCCCTGCTTTTAGATGTATGTAGTGGTTATTTATTGCAAGAAACAACTGGTTTCTTTTTCTAATATTTTTGCATAGTTCAACCTACAAAAGTTAATGTGTGCAAAAACAAATTTGGAATTTTGAAAGGAATTTCTTTGAAACTAGCTTTTAAACATCAGATAGCTTTGGGGGTCCACAAGAATAAAATTGTAATCAAAGGGATCCATAGATAAACAGTTGAGAAACCCTGCTTTAGATGTATGTATTGGTTAAGTATTGCAAGAAACAGCTGGCTTTCTTTCTCTAACATTTTACATTGTTCAACCAACACAATTTTATGTGTAAAAAATAAAATAGAAATTTTGAAAGAAGCTTCTTAATAGTAATCAAAGAGGTTCACAGATGAAAAATGGTTAAAGATCCTTGGTCTAGAGCAGTGGTTCTCAATCGGGATACACATGGCCCCTTGAGAGTCCATATAAGATTTGGCTCGGATGGGGGGGGGGTCATGCAACAAGATGGTAAATTGAGGATCCACAATAGTGTTTTAAGGGCCCCTGAAAAATTTTGCTTTAGATGTATGTATTGGTTATGTTTTGCAAGAAACAGCTGGGTTTCTTTCTCTAACATTTTACACAGTTCAACCTACAAAAGTTAAGGTGTGGAAAAAGAAACTAGGAATTTTGAAAGAAGTTTTTATAAAACTAGTTTTTAAACATTGAATGGCTATGAGAATCCATCAGATTAAGATAGTAATTAAAGGGGCCCGTAGGTATAAAATGTCATATCCTTACGACACTTTTGACTGAGTAACTACCAGCTCCAATAAGGAGGCGCAATGGCCCAGTGGTTAGGGCAGCGGACTCGCGGTCATAGGATCGCGGTTTCGATTCCCAGAGTGTGAGTGTTTATTGAGCGAAAACACCTAAAGCTCCACGAGGCTCCGGCAGGGGATGGTGGTGATCCCTGCTGTACTCTTTCACCACAACTTTCTCTCACTCTTACTTCCTGTTTCTGTTGTACCTGTATTTCAAAGGGCCGGCCTTGTCACTCTCTGTGTCACGCTGAATATCCCCGAGAACTACGTTAAGGGTGCACGTGTCTGTGGAGTGCTCAGCCACTTACACGTTAATTTCACGAGCAGGCTGTTCCGTTGATTCGGATCAACCGGAACCCTCGTCGTCGTAACCGACGGAGTGCTTCCACCAGCTCCAATAGCTGGTCCCTCTGTGGGTGATATCTCCAGGCCCTTTCTTGTTAGTGACAATGAAGACCCCATATTTGATAACCTAAATGATGCAATGGCATATTAAATTCAACCACACCCCAATTTCAAAAGTACACATTCAAAGAAAAAAATGTCAACAGTTCGTAAATTAGGTTTGATTTTGCATATGGGACCTGGGATGTCTTTCTGAGAAATTTTCATGTATTTTAATTGTCATCAAATATGGTAAGTGAAACGCAAACAATGTCGTTGTCCTTTCTTCCTTGTAACATCTCCAATTACACTGACACATTACTCTGTAATTCGAAACATCCTCTCTTTGCAGAACATTGACAAAACTCTTACTTGCAGTTTCTCTTCTATCTACTTACACCTAAAAAATTTGCCATTCCTCCTTTCAGGGCTGATAAAAGAAAGCCCCGATCAAGTGCTGGAACCATATGGTTGAGAAGTAAACTTCTTACCCCACAGCCCTCCCAAAAAATTTCTGGCCCAGTGCTTATAAGAGATATCTCTTTTATTTTTTTTTATGTTTTTTTTCCCATATTCTTATTTCTTTTCTCAAACATTTCTTATTGACTGTTGTCGTATTATTTGGGGGTTTTTTTGGATTTATTTTTTTTTGTCATATCTAATGCAAATGGAAAATGCAAAAAGAATTCTAAAATTAAAAAAAAAATTACTCATTAAAAATATATTGAAAATAAAAACTAATAACCAGATATTAAAGATTATTTGCCAACATAACATGGCAGTCCTGGTTTAGGACGAATGTTGCTGTAATTTTACCCCAAGGAGACATCGTCTCCAGCTGGCTATACAACACGATCTGTGTCCTTATATTTTCGAACAAGGGAAACTAGCACCCCTACTCAGCTTAAAGCAATATCTGTGTATCGTGATTTCTGGGTTATTTCCTTTCATCAGCACAGAATGATTGCTCAATTAGATTGCTCAATAACAATCTTTGTTATGATTATTCAAAATCATATACAGATAGGACACTACAGGACAAACATAATTACAAAGAAGTTATGGAGTTCGAATGAAGCTTGTATGAAGTTTAAAATTTTGCTTAGTTAGAGATGGCGCTGCCAATTTCCTGTTTGAAATATCAGGTGATCACGTGACCGACCAGGCCATCAGATGTTGTTACACATCGCTGGTCACAATGCGTTTGCATTGTTTTAGCCTTCGAATGATGCCACCCTGCTGGCTAAGCGAGCATGCCAACAGAAGAAAGAGTGGTGAAAGAGTACAGCAGGGATCACCACCCACCCCCTGCCGGAGCCTCGTGGAGCTTTTAGGTGTTTTCGCTCAATAAACACACACAACGCCCAGTCTGGGAATCGAAACCGCGATCCTGCGACCGCGAGTCCGCTGCCCTAACCACTAGGCCATTTGAAATATATAGTTTTCAAAGTGACAACTAGTCACTGATCTATAAATTAGAAAATTACTATTTTTAAATCTCACATCATGAGATATTCAGCAACAGTACTTTGGAGTAAAGATTGTTTGCCAACATAACATGGCTGTCCTGTTTTGAGTTGGGGGGGGGGTGCTAGATTCCCTTGTTCGAAAATATAAGGACACAGATCGTGCCGTATAGGCAGCTGGAGGCGATGTCTCCTGGGGCTAAAATTACAGCAACATTCATCCTAAACCAGGACTGCCATGTTATGTTGGCAAACGATCTTTACTACAAAATACTGTTGCTGAAGATCTCATGTTGTGAGATTTTAAAAATAGTAATTTTCTAATAACCAGATATTTTTCTAAAATATTTTTTTTTTTTTTAAATCAAATAATTATTGGGGACTTGTCTTTTGTGTATGGCTAATTGTAATTTTTGGCCCTTTTTTTTCTTTTACTTGTTCCTCTTCCAAGCTTTTTATCTATTCCAGCGTCTTCAGTCTCTACTGATAAATATATTTTCTTGTTAGCCATACGTTATTTTCAAATATACAATTGTATAATTAATTTAGTTCTATAAACGTTGTTGTTGCTCAAAAGTTAATTAATAAATTCATTAAAATCTTCAAAAACTCAGAGCTGTGTTCCTTTTGTTATTTGAATTATTTCTATATTAAAATGATAATTTAGTTTATCATTAAGCTAGTGTTAGGAACATAAATTGTGACTAAAGTTTGGTGGAAGATTTTAATTCAAAATTTATGAAAACCAGGCATTTGTACTACAGAGCCAGAGTTGGTTTCAGCCAGGTTGGTA
>NW_021834689.1:42500-44559 GCF_006345805.1 Octopus sinensis
TGACATTGAGGAGGAGGAAGGGGAGGAGGGGGTGATGATGATGATGATGATGACAGCCATATGCTTAGTTCTATATTTGAATGCAAGATAGAATTTCTTAATTACGACAACTAATTATCTGATATAGGATGTAATTAAAAACGGAATCATTTGAAGGTCGGTTTTCTCGAAGAAATTGCTGCTTCCATAGCGTCTTTGAGATCATCAACACATCCAAGAAATGGCAATGTAAGATTTACTTTCTTGAGAATCAATGTAAATCCATCCAAATGAATTTAGTTTCAAGACAAACCTGGAAACAAGATCTCTTTCATCAAAAGCTTGTTTAGAATCAACAGATTTCTTCATCAATGGAAATTTTTCTTATCTTTTTTTACTTCGTTTTAAGCATTGGATTGCAATCATGCAGGGGCGCCACCTTTTAGCTCAGGGGTTCTCAACCATTTTTTTTATCCCTGGACCCCTTTGTTTACTATTTTATTCAGGAGGACCCCTATAACCATTTAATGTTTAAAGACTAGTTTCATAGAAAATTCTTTCAAAATTCCAATTTTGTTAGGAGTGGGCTGTGTGGTAAATAGCTTGCTTACCAACCACATGGTTCCGGGTTCAGTCCCACTGCGTGGCATCTTAGGCAAGTGTCTTCTGCTATAGCCCCGGGCCGACCAATGCCCTGTGAGTGGATTTGGTAGACGGAAACTGAAAGAAGCCCGTCGTATGTATATATATATATATGCATGTGTGTGTATATGTTTGTGTGTCTGTGTTTGTCGCCCTAGCATTGCTTGACAACCGATGCTGGTGTGTTTACGTCCCCGTCACTTAGTGGTTTGGCGAAAGAAACTGATAGAATACGTACTGAGCTTACAAAAGAATAAGTCCTGGGGTTGATTTGCTCGACTAAAGGCGGTGCTCCAGCATGGCCGCAGTCAAATGACTGAAACAAGTAAAAGAGTAAAAGAGTAAAAGAGTATACATTAACTTTTGTAGGTTGAACGATGTAAAACCTTAGAGAAAGAAATTTAGTTGTTACTCGCAATACATACATGTAAAGCAACCTTTTTCGGGGGCCCTTAAAATTCTATTGTGGTTCCTCAATTTACTATTTTGCTGCATGGACCCACAAAAATCTTATATGGACCCTCAGGGGCCAATATGAACCCCGGTTGAGAACCGCTACTTTGGATGAACAAATCAACCCTGGAACTTTTTTTATATAAACTACTAAGTCATAGGGACTGCAAGCAAATAATAGCTTTGTTTACAACCAGTGAATACATATGAAGATGAGGTAAACACAGATTCACTGACAAACACATGCGTGCACACACACACACACAAAGACACATGATTGATTGATTGATTCTAGTTTCAGCTCACAAGCTGTGGCCATGCTGGGGCACCGCCATTTGAGTTTCATTAAATATACAATAGTGTTTGTGTTTTATCCCTTTTTATTTTAGATTTTTAACATTTTCTTCTTTTTTGAAGCTAGTTTGCAACAATAAGCTTCTTAAATCCATATTTAAAATTTCTAGAACTTCACAGTCTCTTTTCCAAGAATTGAAATAGATTTGGCATCTACATTTTCACTTATATAAACAAAAATATCACTTGAATTCAAGTAGATATTTAGAAGGTTTTTTTTACCATTAGGCTTACATGTCAACAGTTTGGTGTTGTTTTGTTGTGGTCAAATTTTTTACTGTTAAATCTACATGTCAGTAGCCACATTTTGGCATTCTATTGCAGTATGACTATGGCTTTCAGCATTAATCTTCTTTCTTCGTGAGAAAATATGTGGAGCATTTTACAATTTGACTTTTTTTTTTGCAGTTTGCAGTATGGAATTTTGTGGTTGCAAATGCCAAGCAGTACAGCATGTTGTTTCCAAATTTCTGGCAGAGTGAATTGTGTCATGGTGCTGTTTTTCTCACAGGTGGTGCCCAGCTGACCCTACTATACTGTGTAGTCAACAAAATCAAAAACAAACAATGCACATGCATGAAATTGGAAATATCAAATGGCAACAATTTACCCCTCAATCACTGTATATATA
>NW_021834690.1:0-35000 GCF_006345805.1 Octopus sinensis
TACAGGTTGTAGTGAGGGTGGTGATATTGATGGCGGTGGTGTATGGGTATTGGTAATGATAAGGGTGGAGGCGGTGATGGTTAGAGTGCTTTCAAACAACGACTTTAAATCACGGAATGTTAGAGAAAGAGAGAGAGAGAGAGTGTGTGTGTTTGTGTGCGTGTATATGTTTGTGTGTATATATGCTTGTGTATATATGTGTGTATGTGAGCGAAATGATCAGCGAACAAGCGGGTGGAAAAGAAGGAAAGCGAGAACGAAAGAGAGCGTGACAGGTAGTCTGTTGCCGCCAAAACATCGCATCCGACGTTTTGGCGGCGAGATTGGCCCTCAACCAACACTTCAACGCCAAACACGAAGGGTGTGCTGTCAGAACTAGGATGCGTGCTCTAAGGAACGAAGGTGTTGGAGCCGCGAGAGAGGCCTGGGTGGCAGAGGCGCAACAGGGCAACAAATCCACCATTCGGGGTGCGCGAATTGCTCGAGCCAAGTAAAATGTGTGAGTCCTTTCAACAGCATCTTGTCCGACTGTTCGGGACGAGTGGCGGGCAAGAACGTAGGGTGGACTTCAGTGCCTACCTACACAGCCTACCACGACTCTCGACAAGAGAGGCAGTACGCTGCGAAGGTGCCATCACGGCGGCGGAAGTGCAGGACGCGATGGCAGAATGCTCAAGGGACAAATCGCGGATCTTTTCATTTGTGAAGCCAGCTTTTCCAAATTTTTCCTACTGAACCAAACAATTTGAAACTTCGTTTAACATTGTTTAATAATTAGAATTTTAACCAATGGTATTCCGTCTTTCGGCTTCATATTATTTACTCCGTCTCGACCACCAATTTGGTGACGTAGTAAACATATGGTATGTAAACAAATGTAAACAAAACAATAACGATGAAATTTTTTACTCGGTGTATGTGTATATGTATGAATGTATGTATGTATGAATGTATGTATGTATGTGTGTATGTATCTATATATGTGTGTGTGTGTGTGTGTATGTGTGTGTATGTGTGTGTATGTATGTATGTATGTATGTATGGCCGATTCGGTGATTAGTTTTTTCGAGTGAATACTCGGTGTATGTGTATCTGTATGTATGTGTGTGCATGTGTGTGTGTGTGTATGTATCTATGTATGTGTGTGTGTGTGTATGTGTGTGTATGTATGTGTGTGTGTGTATGTATGTATGTATGGCCGATTCAGTGTTTAGTTTTTTCGAGTGAATACTCGGTGTATGTGTATCTGCATGTATGTGTGTGTGTGTGTGTGTATGTATCTATGTATGTATGTGTGTGTGTGTATGTATGTATGTATGGATCAAAACAGTTTGATTCAAATTCTGTGGTACTTATATATTCATACATACATATACATGTAGATGTATATAACATATATATATATTGAATGTAAACATCTTTTATAAATATATATAATTCATGCATCTATAATACACACACATTATAAATATATACACATATATGCATATGCATTAGAATATGTGTGTATAGGTGTATATATATATATATATGCATATGTTTGTATACATGTGTGTGTGTGTGTATAAAAATAAATAATTTAACACTCATTTTATATATACTCAGGATCTACACAAATTTTATATATACTCCACGAAGTTCAAAAGGTAAAAATCCGGTATTTTAAATTTTTGTTGCATTTCTAATCTTTCTGATGTCTAAGGATGGATATTTATGCGTATGAATCTTTTTCTTTTTATTTTGTTTCAAATATAATTCTAGGGAACTGAAAAACTCTGTACGATTACGATGAGCCAAGCCAATGTTTACATTTTGACAAAATTGCTTTCTACGTCACAGTTAACACTACGCAGATAAGTTCACATAAATACAGACAATACGATTGGCTAAAGTTCGCAGTTTTAATCTACGATTAAAGTCATAAAATAGATTTTTCTCAAATAAACTAGTTCCAAATTGTGTCTTGTTTTGAGACACTCTACGAGTACACGAAGTTTCAAATTATTTAGTTAACTAGAAAGATCTGCGGTCCTGGCCACGATATTGAAAAGATCCCAAATCGCCGGGTTTGGATGGTCTACCCTACAAGCTTTACAGTGGTATGCCAGACTTGTTTGGAGACGTCTTGGCAGCGGTGTACTGCAACTGGCAGCAAAACGGGAGCATTTCTGGTTTTGTGAGCCGAGGAGCCGTAACACTGCTGAAGAAAGATCTAAACAAGGGGAATGTAATAGATAACTTTAGGCCCATCACTCTGCTTAATGCAGACTTGAAAATTTTGGCCAAGGTGTTAGCCAAGAGGTTGGCGCTTGTCATCGAGAAACCGGTCGACAAGGCGCAAACGTGCGCCGTGCCGGGCCGGACCATCCATGACAACCTCCACCTGATGCGCTACATCATAGACAGGGTAGTTAACGAACCTGGCATGGGTGGGGCGCTGATCAATTTGGATCAATCGAAAGCTTTCGATAGGGTAGACCATCGATACTTGGAGGCTGTCCTCAGAGCGGCTGGCTTTGCTCCCGTCTTCCGCGGTTGGATAGCCGCTTTGTACAGAGGCATCCGTCCGGTAATTCGCGTAAATGGACATCTATCGAGACCTTTCGACATTGCACGTTCGGTTCGTCAGGGGTGCCCCCTCTCGTCGCTTCTATACGTATTGACTCTCGAGCCATTATTGCGGAAGCTGTCAACTCTGAGGGGCATCCCGCGAGAATTGGGATGCGGGACGAGCGTGTCTGCATACGCGGACGACGTCACCGTCATAGTGTCTAGCCACGAGCACATCGAGCAGGTCGGCGAGACATTAAAAAACTACGAAGCGGTGACAGGAGCGAAAATCAACCGGGAAAAGTCAGTGGGCTTGCGACTAGGCACCTGGAGAAGCAAGCCCATGCCGTCCACCAGCGCCTCCGTTGTGGGACGCTGGACCGACGGTCCGGACGAGTTGTTCGGGGTCTGGTTCGGTCCGGACCTCCAAATGGAGAAGAACTGGAACGAGATAACGAGTAGGGTGGTCACTCTCGCCCGGCAATGGGCCGAGAGGAAACTGTCCCTAAAAGGTCGGGCGGAGGTGGCGAACACGTACATCGCGTCCGTCATCTACTACCGCCTGACCGTCGTACCTTGTCCCGACCCTACCATCATCAAACCAGAACGCATTCTCTTTCGCTTCTTGTGGAAAGGATGCGTCCCGATGGTCAGGCGATCCATTTGCTGTAAACACCCGTTAAAAGGAGGACTGGGCATGCCGTGGTTGATGATGCGCAGACACGCGCTGAGACTGCGACATCTCAGGCTCTATGTAGACGACGGTGAACAGGTGTGGTCGCCGTTTGTGAGGCACGCTTTCCCGCAGCTCGACTCCATGACCGAACTGCAGTCGTGGATCAAAAAGAGGTCGAGGAAGGGCGAATGGCACCGCGAGTGTCGCGTTGCTCTCAAGCAACTCTGACGTCCCGGGTCGACATTGAGTGACTCCATCACAACCCAAACATTCTATAGGGGATTAGTGGAGGAGAGATACGACGACGAGCTCGAGGCGAACCTGGACGTCGACGAGGAATACCTGACCCGCCTGTTCGGGACGACTTTCGGGCCAGGGCCCATGGACAACTTCCAGAGATCCCTGGCCTGGCAGTACTACCGAGAAGCACTACCCGTTCGGGATAAGCTCTACAGATACGGCTCGAGAAACGGGGCCGACCTGCCCGAGATGCGGTCAGAGCGACGAAATCGTTCTGCACGCAATCGTGCAGTGTCCAACAATTTCCGACCTGTGGGCTTACGTCGAACAACTGCTGTCACGTGTGGGACGAGTCGGTTTATCAGCTGAGTCTATCGTCAATATTGTCACGCCTCCTTCATTCAAACGGGAAGGAAGAGCTATTTTTATCATCCTTGTGGCTATGGCGAAATAATGTATCTGGTGGACGCGTCTGAAAGGATTGGAGACAAACACTTTCCTCTCTGGTCAACCTCTCATCAACTTCTTCAAGTACCACTTGAAAAGGAAAGTGAGAGTAGAGAGGCAAGTTTTGTCTAGCGAATGTTTTAAAAAAAGAAGGGTGAATGTAGCAAGGATGGCACGTATGAATGACGAAGCCACCTTGAGCATAATCCTATGAACCCAGAAATTGAAAACAGAGGGTTACCCACTTGCAAACAAATGTGGTAACATATAACAATATTGACCGAGGTTACCGTGGTCTTTTTCGTAGGCTTTTCTTCCCACGGATAAACCTTATCTGCTTCCCCCTTTACACCGTACATCATGACACTGTGATACACGATCCCTATTGATCGTTTTTTCCTCTTCCCTTTTTTTCTTCTTTTTTCTTTTTTTCTTTTCTTTTGTTTCTTTTCCTTTTTTCTTTTTTCCCTTTTACGATCCCTTTTGATCGAAAACCTACGCCATTTTTTTTTTCATCCCCCAAAAGAAAAGCTCTACCTTGTAATTTGTCCTGTCTGTGTGCAGCCCTGTGTGGCTAGTAAAGAAACATAACTATCTATCTATCTATCTATCTATCTATCTATCTATCTATCTATCTATCTATCTATCTATCTATCTATCTATCTATCTATCTATCTATCTATCTATCTAACTATCTATCTCTCTGGACAGACAGACGCAAGTCAAATGGGCTCCCAGTAAGTTGGTCATTTTATACGTCCAAAAGTATTTATTGTTAATTATTTTGTATTTAAAAGTTGTGCAACAACATCCGCTGCAAACTTTGACTAATATCCACACAAAATTTCGCCCTTTGTGGGCAAAATTTTTAAAATTCTCGTAAGCCTCGTGTTGTATTTTAGCCATTTTTATTTTCAAAAATGGCTACTGGTCACCACGAGGCGGAGGCGCAACTGAAGCATGACGCCAAAACAATAAAACAGGGTGCCCTGTCATCATGCGCAGAACTTGACTGTGTAAACATTACTTACACCACCACCATCAGCATCGACAACAGCAACAAATACAAAACAAAGGTCGCAAGGCCAAGCACCGACATCGCCACCAGTGATTCCACCACCATAGCAGCATCTGCTACTACAACTGCTATCGACACCGCTACCAATAACAATACCAACATCACCATCACCGCCACCAAAGACCGTGCCGTCAATGCCTCCCTTGCTACCACCGCCGTCACCAAGAACGGCAATAACAACAACAATTCTCTTCAGCCACTGCTCACTCCATCACCAACAAGTGAAGTGAGGTAAAAATAACAACGACAATCAAACGAAGCGCCGAAATTTGCGCTAATGCAGGTCCAAATTACGCAGACAATTTTCCACTCCTTGCTAGTTGCATAATCATCAACCACAAACCTAATACACCCACAACCCACACCCCTGCCATCAACACCACCGGCAGTAACAACAATAACAAAACAACAACAAACTTCGCCGAGGCGATAAAAGAAAAAATGACAAAAGTATCTTTTACTGTACAGCAAATAAAAGACTGCAGAGCCCTAATCACGGAAGAAAACGGCAAAATACACTTACACATACCACAACACATACTGAATGAGGAAAAAAAGAAAACGGTTATTTATAAAATAACAAACAAAACAACTAAAAGTCCAGAAAAGGCAAGCACGGACAAAATAGAAAAGTGCCTACGCCCCATCTTGGGATACAAGGATTATGTGACTTGGGCGAACAAGTTCGCCCACGTACAGCTGGTTTTTCAGAATGAAGAATTGGCTAAGAAATTCTCAACGATAACCCTTCATTCTGATGAACTAACGATGACACCAAGTTACCTTGGCCAGAAGGTGACGAAGGTCAATATCAATAATGTCCCCCAAGAAACAAACACACTATGGATAACATCCGCCATAACATCCGAAATGGAGGACTTAAACATCCTGGATATCGCTGTTTCGAAACACAAGGACTGGCTGGGAAAGAGAATGGAGTTCCTCTTCCACATAAGCCAAGACGACATTAACAGAATTCCCACCCACGTACATCTTGCGGATGGCCGCAAGTTGTACGTAGTAGTTGAGGGCAGAAGGCCACGCTGCTATACATGTGGCAGTGAGGCACACCTCAAAAAGGAGTGCAAATCTGCCGCTAAATCACAACAACAACAACAGCCACAGGAAAAACCACAAAAGCCAGCATTATTGCCCACACCACAATATGGACGGCTAGTCAAGTAGCTGTATGCAGAAATGCATGAAAAACAACAAAGAACAGGCCAACCCAACCAAACAACACCAACACCAGCGCCAAGAACAGAATCATCACCACCAACAACAACTAAACCAATTCCAACACCGAGAATGACAACGAAGAAGACAAGCACCAAGGATGTAGGAGAGACAACCACCACACCAAACCCCCCAGCAACACCCTCCACGCGCACCACAACAATATCTACAACCGCACAAACAGACCCAGACGCTTTACCCTTACCCCCTGCTGATTCGTCAGACTTTTCATCTAACGATGAAAGTTCGACAGAATGGCAAATAGCCACCGGGGGTAAAAGAAAAAGATCAAAAAAGACCAAACAAGAAAACGCAACCAAAGCAGGGAGATACCTGAACCCTGAAAACCCCATACACAACCAAACAAGCACCAACACCACAAAAACACACACAATGCTATCAGCGATAGACACAAAAGACTCCAAACTAATGGAGTACATCACAGCCCACACAAACATCTGTGAAGATGACTTCAAAACTAACAACCATCCACACACTACACCACCCAAACACATCAAAATACTACACATCACACAGACAGAACACCACACACTCAAAGCCCTCTTTCCAAATGCTGTGGGGGGTTTCCAAAAATATCTATCTCAAAACCTCTACAAAAACATCCTCCAAGACACATCAAAGAACGAGGAAGCGGTGCTACCGAGAAGCGCTACCCGTTCGGGATAAGCTCTACAGATACGGCTCGAGAAACGGGGCCGACCTGCCCGAGATGCGGTCAGAGCGACGAAATCGTTCTGCACGCAATCGTGCAGTGTCCAACAATTCCCGACCTGTGGGCTTACGTCGAACAACTGCTGTCACGTGTGGGACGAGTCGGTTTATCAGCTGAGTCTATCATTAATATCGTCACGCCTCCTTCCTTCAAACGGGAAGGAAGAGCTATTTTTATCATACTTGTGGCCATGGCGAAAGAATGTATCTGGTGGACGCGCCTGAAAGGATTAGAGACAAACACTTTCCTCTCTGGTCAATCTCTCATCAACTTCCTCAAGTATCACTTGAAGAGGAAAGTGAGAGTAGAGAGGCAAGTTTTGTTTAGTGAATGTTTTAAAAAAAGATGGGTGAATGTAGCAAGGATGTTACGTATGAATGACGAAGCCACCTTGACTATGATTCTATGAACCGTGAAAATTAATAAAAAAGAAATATAACATGTGACTTCATTGACCGAGGTTACCGTGGTCTTTTCCGTAGGCTTTTCTTTCCACGGGTAAACCTCACCTGTCCTCCCCTTTACACTTCATATTGACATTTCTGTGATAACGATCCCTATTGATCAATTTTTCCTCTCCCTTTTTTAATTTTTTAAAAATCCCCCCTATTTTGTCCTCTTTCTTTCCTTTTACGATCCCTTTTGATCGACCCCCCCTTTTTTTACCTCCAAAAGAAAAGCTCTACCTTGTAATTTGTTCTATCTGTGTGCAGCCCTGTGTGGCTAATAAAGAAACATATCTATCTACGGACGTGCTGTCCGTTCGGCTCCGAAGGTAATCGTTTATTTTGACTATTTATAGCCCATATTTTGTGTACATTTTTGCAAATGTAAGGCACCCAACTTTCGTCTGAGTGCTTTTCCAAGGGAGGAATTCGCCCCTAGGGGCAGTTTCAACCCCATTTCATTTCTGTAATTTTCTTCTCGACATTAGAAAATGTCGAGAAATTTTATTGTAGAACGCTGGTCGCGTTCCTTTATGGACCAGCATTTTCCTAGTTTGGAAACGCTAGGAGAAGAAAAAAAGATCTCATGCACGCAAAGTGCAAACATGAATAACGGTGGTATGAACGCTGCAACCACGTGCGGTAACAGCCCTGTCACCACCACTACCACCACCACCACCACTAACAACAACAACAACGAAACTTCTACTGCTACCACCACCACCACCACTACCACCACAACCAAGATAAATGATAAAAATAAAACTCACGCGAATACTATTAAGAAAAACAACAACAACAACAAGAAAAACAATAAAAATGAACTATCTAATAGTGAAGATGTTAATACAAAAAAATCAACAACACCAGTAAATTTCGCTGACACTCTGCGTCAGAAGAAAGAGATTGTAACATTTACAAATGAAGAGCTCATAGAAACGAGAGCTCTCTTTACAACCCATGGGCAAAATTTAGTGCTACATACACCTCAACACATAAAGCAAGAAATAAAAAATAAGACAATTATATATAAAATTATAAGAAAAAACAAAAAAACTAAATGAACAGATTACAAAAACAGATGTAGAAAAATGCTTAAAAAACATAATGAAAGAAAAAGAATATATAAACTGGGGTCCTCAGTTTAACACAGTAGTGGTCCGCTTCCCTAACCAGGAAGTGGCAAAAGCTCACTCTACTGAGTCTCTGGGAAATGATGAAATCATCATGGTCCCATACTATAAAAACCAGAGAGTGAGTCGAATCACTATTAAAAATGTACCTCCCGAGATTCCTAACAAATGGATAACAGGGGCAATCTGTTACCATTTAAAAAATATCAACATTTTGGAAACCGCCGTGTACCTTGGCGACAATTGGGGTGGGAAGACAATAGTGGTGACCATACAGATTGAGGGGGCCTCTATCGAGAGCCTACCGGATAAGATCCACTTGGAAAATGGGCAATGCCTATATGTTGTAGCAGAAGGCAAAAAGCCTAGATGCTACAACTGTGGCAGCCCCGAACATTTAATTGCCAAGTGCGCTCAGGTACAGAAAAAACAAGAAAGAACAAATCAGAAAACAAATAAAAAACCCTTGTTGCCAACACCAACACCAACACACTCAATTATGGAACAATGCCAAGAAAAACAACAAACCAGCAAACAAACCCCAACAACATCACCAAGAAAAGAAACAGTACCAACACAATCACCGTTGACGTCATAACCAATTAAACATGTTGAATCAACAAAAAATAGACCAACACCCACACCGAGGACGACAATTAAAAAGACAGAAAACAGTGACGAGAAAGACAAATTCTACCCCTAACACGACAACAACACAAACACCGCACAAAACATCAACAATTTCTACAAGCATACATATGAACCCAAATGCTTTGCCTCTACCCCATACTGATACGTCGGACGACGAAAGTTCGACGGAATGGCAAATAGCCACAGGGGGTAAAAGGAAAAGATCCAAAAAATCCATCAAACAAGGACAACATCCCCCTAGACAATCAAAAAAGCAATGAACCCGTAAAACCACACACACAACTAACTGCAATAGACATAGACAATAAAGAATTAATGGACTACATCACATCCAACACGGACATCTGTGAAGATGACTTTAAGACAAACAATCATCCGCACACCACACCACCGAAACACATCAGAATTTTACACATAACACAAGCACAACACCACATACTGAAAACAATATTTCCGAATGCGGTAGGCGGGTTTCAACGATACCTGTCGAAAAAACTATACAAACATCTCATCAAAAACAATACAAAAGTAGAAGAAAAAAAATGAAACTTTTAAAATGAGTGACCTCCCCTCTTGCCTCTTGTCTCTTCTAATGTAGTGTGTAAAACACAATTTTCGTAAATGTCAAGTATGCTCAAATTAGGTTGTGTGAATGCGCGTGGCTTGGCGTCGGCTTGGAAGCAAGGTTACTTTCTAAACGACATCAAGTCACTGAACGTGGATATAGTAGCTATCAGTGAAACCAGACTCAGTAAGCCGCGGGCCCTCGAGTCCATGTTTGGCAATCAATTTGACATTTATTTTTCTCCCTGTCTGCCGAACATGGGTGGTGGAGGTACCGCGGTGCTTTTTCGAAAGAGTCTAAATGTAAAAGTAAGAGCTATATTCCTAGACCCAAAATGTGTGTGCATCCCGTCTGATGGCAGTTTATGCACCGTCCTTAACGGGTCGGGCGGATTTCTTCAGACGTCTAGAGGTTTTCCTGGGTACGTCTAGACCTTTACTGTTAGTAGGGGATTGGAACGCTACCTTAGACACGCATCTAGATTATGTGGGAAGGGATAGGAATAGAAGGGGGTGTGAGAGCCTCAAAGACCTGCTCAGACGTTTCCATTTGTCTGACAGGTTCCGACTCGACCATCCGAACGTGCCAACGTGGACTTGGACAAACCGCGTCGGATCGTCGAGATCTTATCTAGATAGAATTCTATGCAGGACAGCGGATAGGGATAGTGTAGGATGTCCACAATTTAAAATAGTCAGCTACACAGATCACAAATTTGTTACGTGTACGCTCGACTTAGATAAAACACATAGGCAGGGTCCCGGTTACTGGAAACTGAACACGTCGCTGTTAGCGCGACAGATTTACAGGAACCGGATTAGCGAGTTAATTAAGAGGGCGCTGACGGGAGCCGTCGTTAACAACCGCTGGTGGTACGCCCTGAAAATGGCAATAAAATCGGAATCAATTAGGTTTAGCACGGAATTAGCGATAGAACGAAATAGAGTAGAGGGAGACTTGGTTAAGAAACTAGAAGAGGCACTTACCACTGGCAGCGCAACCAACGTGCTGGCTGCGAGGATGGCCCTCGACCAACACCTCAACGCCAAGCACGAAGGTTGCGTCGTCAGAGCTAAAATGCGTGCCTTAAGGAAGGAAGGGATCGAAGCTGCTCGAGAGGCCCGGGTAGCGGAGGCGCAGCGTGGCAACAGAGCCACATTTCGGTCTCTAATAGATCAACAGGGATGCAGTTTACTCGAACCCGAAAGGATGTGTGAGGCCTTTCAACAGCACTTTGCTCGACTGTTTGGTGCGAGTGGTGGGTCGGAACGCGGGATGGATTTCAGTGCCTACCTGACCGACCTGCCGCGGCTCTCGGCAAGAGAAGCGGAGTGTTGTGAAAGTCCCACCACAGCTGCTGACGTGTGGGATGCGATGGCGGGCTGCGCGGGGGATAAGTCGCCTGGATTGGATGGTTTACCCTACGAGCTGTATTGTCAAATGCCAGACTTGTTTGGCGACCTCTTGGCATCAGTCTACTGCAACTGGCAACAAAACGGGAGAATCCCCGGTTTCGTGAGCCGAGGTGCAGTGACGTTGCTGAAGAAAGTCCCAAACAAGGGGAATTTTATAGATAATTTCAGGCCCATCACTCTGCTCAACGCAGATTTGAAAATTTTGGCCAAAGTAATAGGCGAGAGGTTGGCGCTTGTCATTGGTAAACTGGTCGACAGGGCACAAACATGCGCCGTGCCGGTCAGAACCGTACATGACAACCTCCATCTGATGCGCTACATTGTGGACAGGGTAGTTAAGGATCCTGGCATGGGTGGGGCGCTGATAAATTTGGATCAGTCTAAAGCCTTCGATAGGGTCGACCATCGGTACTTGGCGGCCGTCCTCAGGGCGGCTGGCTTCGGTCCCGTCTTCCGCGGTTGGATCGCTGCCTTGTATAGCGGCATCCGATCGGTGATTCGGGTGAACGGTCACCTGTCGAAATCGTTTGATATCACGCGTTCGGTCCGTCAGGGGTGTCCCCTGTCGGCGCTTCTGTATGTATTGACTCTCGAGCCGCTACTGCGGAAGCTGGCGACACTGAGGGGCATCCCACGGGAACTGGGTTGCGGGACGATGTCACCGTCATAGTGTCGAGCGACAAACACATCCAGATGATAGGCGAGACACTAAGAAAATACGAAACGGTGACGAGAGCAAAGATTAACCCGGAAAAGTCAGTGGGTTTGCTACTCGGCACCTGGAGAAGCAAGCCCATGCCGTCCGACTGCGGATCAGTAGTGGGACGCTGGACGGACGGACCGGTTAAATTGCTCGGGGTCTGGTTCAGTCCGGACCTCCAAATGGATAAGAACTGGGACAAGATCACGAGTAGAGTGGTCGCTCTCAGCCAAGCATGGGCCGAGAGAAAGTTGTCTCTAAAAGGCCGGGCGGAGGTGACAAACGCGTACATCGCATCCGTCATCGATTACCGCCTGACCGTCGTACCTTGTCCCGACGCCACCATCACCAAATTGGAACCCACACTCTTCCGCTTCAAGTGGAAGGGTGACGTTCCGATGGTGAGGAAGTCCATTTGCTGTCAACATCCGTTGAATGGAGGACTGGGCATGCCGTGGTTGATGATGCGCAGGCATGAGCTGAGACTGCGACATCTCTGGAACTTCATCGACGACGGTGAACAGGTGTGGGCGCCGTTTGTGAGGCGCGACTTCTCGCAGCTCGTCTCACTGACCGAACTGCAAACGTGGATCAAAAAGAGACCGAAACTGGGCGATTGGCACCGAGAGTGTCGCCAAGCTCTACAGCAGCTCTGCCGACCGGGGTCAAACTTGTGCAACTTACAAACGACTAAAGCGTTCTATTGAGGCTAGTGGAGGGGAGGTCCGACGACACACTCGGGGCAAACCTGGGCGTCGACGAGAATTCCTAACCCGCCTGTTCAGGACGACGTTCGGGCCGGGGCCTATGGATAACTTCCAGAAATCCCTGGCTTGGCAGTGCTATCGAGACGCACTACCTGTTCGAGAGAAGAGCTACAGACACGGTTCGAAAACCATCACCGGACCGACCTGCCCGAGATTCGGTCAGAGCGACGAAACCGTTCTGCACGCACTCGTGTAGTGTCTAGATATTTCAGAGCTGTGGTCCTTCGTCGAACAGCTGTTGTCACGTGTAGGTCGGGCTCGCCTATCGGCCGAGTCTATCGTGAATATTGTTCCACCACCTTCCTTTAAACGGGAAGGGAAAACGGTTTTTGTTACGCTGATGGCTATGGCAAAAGAATGTGTGTGGTGGACGCGTTTGAAAGGACTGCAAACAAACACCTTCCTCTCTGGTCAGTCTCTCGTCAACTTTTTCAAGTACCACTTGAAAAGGAGGATGAGAATAGAGAGGAAGGCTTCGTCGACCGAATGTTTTAATAAAAAGTGGGTAAAAGTGGCAAAAATGGTCAGTATGAAAGACGACACTATTTTAAGCATAAATCTGTAACCAAAAAGACAACGAGAAGTAAGGCGACTTACTCATGTGTTCTTTTTCGAATGTCTGAGGTGACCTTGGTCTTTTTTGTAGGTTTTTCTTTCCAAGGCTACACCTGAACTGTGAACCTTATATATATATAATATATATATATATATATATATATATATATATATAAATTTATATAGAGGGCATTATACATACATGCCAGAAGGCATTATACATACATGCACACGCTAAGAGGGACAATTAGTCATTTCTACCAAAAATATTACTAATCCCACCGAATGCATTTTTCAAGTAAGACATTTAAAAATATAGACCTGTATCACAGTGATTTCATACTTACGTATTCATCAGCAGGCCTGATGCATTAAATAAACGACCCTGCCCCGCTTAAGCCGATCAGCTAACTGATCAATCAACGAAGCACATGGGTGAGTTTACATATATTACATCCGGATAAATGGCAAACTTTTACACGAATTCCATTTCGGGAGAGAAAAGTTTTTTCGGAATAAAATTTAGCAATTAAGGACAACTACTTAATAAGGAAAACTTAACAAGAATTGTCAGGTAGATAGCGTGAAAACCTCATACAGGTCTATATTTTTTAAATGTCTTACTTTGAAAAATTGCATTCGGTGGATTAGTAATATTTTTGTAGAAATGACTAATTGTCCCTCTTAGCGTGTGGCATGTATGTATAATGCCTTCTGGCATGTATGTATAATGCTCTATAATATATAATATGTTCAATAAGAATAATTATTTTCGAAATTTTTTCTCTTATGAGGTTTTCACGCTATCTACCTGACAATTTCTTGTTAAGTTTTCCTTATTAGTAGTTGTCCTTAATTGCTAAATTTTTATTCCGAAAAAACTTTTCTCTCCCGAAATGGATTCGTAAAAGTTTGCCATTTATCCGGATGTAAATATGTAAACTCACCCATGTGCTTCGTTGATGTTGATCAGTTAGCTGATCGGCTTAAGCGGGGCAGGGTCGTTTATTTATAATGCATTCAGGCCTGCTGATGAATACGTAAGTATGAAATCACTGTGATACAGGTCTATATTTTTTAAATGTCTTACTTTGAAAAATTGCATTCGGTGGGATTAGTAATATTTTGGTAGAAATGACTAATTGTCCCTCTTAGCGTGTGGCATGTATGTATTGCCTTCTGGCATGTATGTATAATGCCCTCATATATAATAATATGTTCAATAAGATATTATTTTCGAAATTTTCTCTTATGAGGTTTTCACACGCTACTACCTGACAATTTCTTGTTAAGTTTTCCTTATTAGTAGTTGTCCTTTTGCTAAATTTTTATTCCGAAAAAACTTTTCTCTCCCGAAATGGAATTCGAAAAGTTTGCCATTTATCCGGATGTAATATATGTAAACTCACCCATGTGCTTCGTTGATGTTATCAGTTAGTAGCTGCTCGGCTTAAGCGGGGCAGGGTCGTTTATTTATAATGCATTCAGGCCTGCTGATGAATACGTAAGTATGAAATCACTGTGATACAGGTCTATATTTTTTAAATGTCTTACTTTGAAAAATTGCATTCGGTGGGATTAGTAATATTTTTGTAGAATGACTATTGTCCCTCTTAAGCTGTGGCATGTATGTATATAATGCCTTCTGGCATGTATGTATAATGCCCTCTATATATAAATTAATAGGTTCAATAAGAATAATTATTTTCGAAATTTTTTCTCTTATGAGGTTTTCACGCTATCTACCTGACAATTTCTTGTTAAGTTTTCCTTATTAATTAGTTGTCCTTAATTGCTAAATATATATATATATATATATATATATATATATATATATATGCTTTTTTTATACACCACACAACCCACAGATCCCTATTGATCAAACGTTTTTTTTTTGTGCCCCCCCATCCACCTCGAAAAGAAAAAATTCTACATTGTATTTCGTCCATTTTTATTCTGTGTTTAGCCCTGTGTGGCTACAATAAAAAGTTATCTATCTATCTATCTAGCTATCTGACAGTCTATACATACATACATACATACATACATACATACATACATACAGACGGGGCTACGTGGTAAGAAGCTTGCCTCACTACCACATGATTTTGGGTTCAGTAAGCTAGATTGCTCTAACTGGGACCTCCTGGACTTGATATTGTACGTGCTTACCTCTAAGGATAGCGTGACTCGGTGGCAGAATTATGTTCTTCCATTTCACTCGCCTTATGAGGTCGATAATCTTTTCGAGCAGCATTTCTATGTAGAGCTTGTTTAATTGGTATGAACTGACATACTTTTGGCAGGTTAAGGACGGACCTGATTATCACCCTTAGCCCCATAGAACTCAAGATAACAATCAAGACCTACCTTACCACTGTAAAAAAGGGTATCTTTTTTTCTTCACAAATGTAAATAAACCCAATCTATTTCTTAAACGAGGGACATATTCATACGGCATAGAATGCTTTTTAACTCAATAGACGTCATTGATTGGTTGAAATTGCAGAAATTGAAGAAAAAAACAACAACTAATATCTTACAATCTATAAAGTTTTCTCAATAAAGCCAAGAGAAAAAGATGTTTTATAAACACATTCTACCAGTATACGAAGTTTAAAATTTTTTAGTTACCTAGAAATTATTAAAAAAAACTGCCGTTCAAACCGAAAAGATCCGATAACAATCAAGACCTACCTTACCACTGTAAACCTTTCAGATGTTACATTAGACTAGGGCTCTTCAGACAGGCCCTACCGCAAACCAAACGAGAAGCCGTCATGTATCAACCCAACCTCCTATGAATGTGTGAAGTTTTTGTCTACCAGTCTTGTGACTACTTGGAGTTTTTTCAAACTTACACCAGATGACTTTAAGAAAAATGTAGTTCGGATGTAGTTTTGCATCCTGACGATAAAAATCGCATTCTTTTTTCTAGGGATCTTTTCGGTTTGAACGGCAGTTTTTTCTAGCGGTGTCATATGAAATTGTTACCCATAATTATGACCCTAGAATCGATCTATTGCATTTCAATCTCTTTTAGAGTTAAGGCTAGTTAGGGTTAGGGGTGGGGGAAGGGTATCTTTTTTTCTTCACAAATGTAAATAAACCCAATCTGTTTCTTAAACGAGGGACATATTCATACGACACAGAATGTTTTTACCTCAATAGACGTCATTGATTGGTTGAAATTGCAGAAATTGAAGAAAAAACAACAAATATCTTACAAACTATAGAATTTTCTCAATAAAGCCAAGAGAAAAAGATGTTTTATAAACACATTCTACCAGTATACGAAGTTTAAAATTTTTTAGTTACCTAGAAATTGTTAAAAACTGCCGTTCAAACCGAAAAGATCCTTTTCTAGAAATAAATAATAAAAAATTACAAATATTTAAAGTTATAATATAATAAGAAGAGCGAAGTACTGTGCTATAGCGCAGTTTATTTCGTTGTAGACGAAGTTTGTTGATGGACAAACAATAGGTTACTCCCTGTTTCTTTTAACCAATTCTTTCTCCACCACCAAGCTTTGTCTACAGTTTTCTAAGAAACACGAAAGTACATTTAATATCGGTCCGTGGTGTCCAGTAGTGCTTCGAGGAACCTGAGTTCGATAAACGATTGCATTCGTGGAGACAAACTTGAATTTAGAAGTTATTAATTACACTCAACAAGTGGCAATCACTTTGGCCTGCCTCAAGTGAGGAAACAAACGGAGCTGTGGCACAATGTTTCGCCCTTTTCGTGTATTTAAAACTTCATGATGTATTTTAAAGTCTAGAAACCACGTAAATGTTTCGAGTGTGCTGATCTGAAAGGCAATAGCGATCACCAGAAAGAATATGTCATTCACTTGGCTAAGATTACATAATTCTAAATGCCTGTGACTTCTTTATAATTAATTTCTAGAGAAATGAATACGATTTTCCTCACTAGCATGCAAAACTACATCAAAAGAAATTTTTTTTGGAAACAATCAGGTAAAAATTAGAAAAGGTAGTCCTATTTTCCAATTTTTTCTTTCGTTGTTTGCGTATTTAACTCATTTGTTTTCGTACTTCATGTTGTTTACACAGTCAGTGACGTCCTGTACCCAAATATGCATATATATATATATATATATATATATATACGCATTCAAAATGTGACCGCGTGTGTACCGTTGGCGATTTTCTTTCTCTGTCTTCCCTTCCTTGGATCTTTCATTTTCCTGTGTTTCTGGCGAAGAGCTCCGCTCGAAACGTGTCCTTGCGTTGTTGTGTTTTCTCTTTGTGTTTTCATGTTTGGACTAACTATATATATATATATATATATATATATATATATATATATATACGCGCAGGAGTGGCTGTGTGGTAAGTAGCTTGCTAAACAACCACATTGTTCCGGGTTCAGTCCCACTGCGTGGCATCTTGGGCAAGTGTCTTCTGCTATAGCCCCGGGCCGACCAATGCCTTGTGAGTGGATTTGGAAACTGAAAGAAGCCCATTGTATATATGTATATATATATGTATGTGTGTATATGTTTGTGTGTCTGTGTTTGTCCCCCTAGCATTGCTTGACAACCGATGCTGGTGTTTACGTCCCCGTTACTTAGCGGTTCGGCAAAAGAGACCGATAGAATAAGTACTGGGTTTACAAAGAATAAGTCCCGGGGTCGATTTGCTCGGCTAAAGGCGGTGCTCCAGCATGGCCGCAGTCAAATGACTGAAACAACTAAAAGAGTATATATTATCGTTAAAAGCACGAAATAGGTAGTTGTGAAACAATCGACAACTATTGAGGAGTTATCTTCTTTTGGCATTTTTTCCTGTACTTATCTCTCGTGTCTTTACGTATTTTTCGCTCGTTGGTGATGCCCTGTACTTAATGTGTGTGTGTGTATATATATATAGTTAATCCAAACATGAAAACACAAAGAGAAAACACAACAACGCGAGGACGTGGAACAAATATAGTATTATTGGACGCTCAGGAAAGAAGGAAAGAAGGAGGGTTTAACGTTTCGAGCGGACTGCTTCGTCGGAAACATAGGAGAAGGAAAGATCCAGAGAAGGGAAGACAGAGGAAAAAAATCGCCAACGGTACACACGAGGTCACATTATATATATAATTACATATGTACATCTATATGGTGTGTGTTTGTATTTGTCGTACACTACCGCTTGACAACCGTTGTTGACTTGTTTATGCCCCTGTAACTTAGCTGTTCAGGAAAAGAGACTGACAGATTAGATACTATGCTTTTAAAAATACTGGGTTCGATTTCTTCTACTAAAGTTTTCAAAGCGGTGCCTCAGCATGGCCGCAGTTGAATGACTGAAACAATTAAACAATAAATGATTTGGGACACTGTGAGAGTTGAGTTGGGGTGGCGCGCAACAGTTACACTTACAGCATTGTATTCTACATATACTAATCTGCATTACACCACCACTACCACCACCGCCACTACCACCACCACCACTACCACTACCGCCACTACCACAACCACCACCACCATCACCACCACCACTACAAGCACCACCACTACAAGCACCACCGCCACCACCACCACCACCACCGCCACCACCATCACCACCACCACAACCACCGCCATCATCACCACCATCACAACTACCACTACTACAAACACCATCACCACCACCATCACCACCACCATCACCACCACCACCACCACCACCACCAGCATCACCACCACCAGCAGCACCACCACCACCACATCCACCACCACCACCATCACCACCATCACCACCACAACTACCACCACCACCACCACCACCACCACCACCACTACTTTAGCCTCCACAATATATAAAGGTTGTCACAACATAATCTTCTAAAACACTACATCAACATCAGGCGTACTCCGTCTTTGTCTTCCAGAGTCTCAGGTCACATGATCAACATTTGGGATTCGGAAAAAGAGAGAGAGAAAGAAAGAAAGAAAGACAGAAAGAAAGGACAGAAAGAAAGAAAGAAGGAAGGAGGAGGCGGAGCTGTAAAAGATAGCGGAAGGTTGACCGACTTCAGGTTAATGTTACAAGAAAGAGGCGAACGGCACCAATTCCTTCTCATGAACCATTCTGCTTCTGCTGGCGACGAACAGACATTGGGTGGGAGGCAAGCAAAAGAAGACAACAGCTAAATCTTTAAATAACGGCTGACACGAACAAAGACGCGATAAACAGTTATACATACATACATACATACATACATACATACATACATACATACATACATACATACATACATACATAGACGCATACATACATACATACATAGATACATACATAGATAGATACATACATACATAGACACATACATACATAAATACATACATACAAACATACATACATACATATATACATACATACATATATACATATATACATACACGCACATACATACCTACATACATGTATGTATGTATGTATGTATGTATGTATGTATGTATGTATGTATGTATGTGTGTATGTATGTATATATGTATATATGCATGTATATATGTATGTCTACAGGCGTGTCTTGCTTCCCAACTACATGATTCCGGGTTCAGTCCCACAGTGTGGCACCTAAAGCAAGTGTCGTCAACTATAGCTTCTGGCCGACCAAAACTTTGTGAGTGGACTTGGTAGACGGAAACTGAAAGAAGCCCATCGTATGTGTGTGCATACACACACACAACACACACACACACACACATACACACACACACACACATTATATATATATATATACACACACACATATGTATGTATATATGTATGTATGTGTGTATGTATGTATCATGTATGTATGTGTCTGTGTTTGTCCCTCACCACCGCTTGACAACCGATGTTGGTTTGTTTACGTCTTCGTAAAGTAACGGTTCGACAAAATGCGTCCGATGAAATAAGTGACAAGCTTTTTAAAAAATGAGTACTGGGGTCGATTAGTTCGTCTAAAATTCTTCAGGACAGATACCCCAGCATGGCCACAATCTAATAAAAAGATAAAAGAATCTTCATTATTTACATTATTTACATTTGACGGATATTTGTCCTCATCTTGTTTGTTCTTAACACAACGTTTTGGCTAATATACCCTCGAGCCTTCATCAGGTGTCTTGGGGGAAATTTCGAACCTGGGTTCTCGTTCCTAAGGTATTTTGCGAGTTCGATTCCAGGCAGTGATCTGAATAATAATAATAATAATAATAATAATAATAATAATAATAATAATGATGATGATGATGATGATGATGATGATGATGATGATGATGATGATGATGATGATAATTATAATGATAATAATAATAATAAGAAGAACAACAATAACAACATCGAAAAATACCTTAGGAATGAGAACCCAGGTTCGAAATTTCCCCCAAGACACCTGAAGAAGGCTGGAGTGTATACCAGCCGAAAAGTTGTGTTAACAACAAACAAGATGAGGACAAATATCCGTAAAATGTAAATAATGTAAATAATGTACATAGTTTCCCATCTCTTAAAATATAGAACTATAAAAGAATGTTATTTGAATGAACACAACTTTGATACTCCATCGTCATATTTATTTTATTCTTTTGTTTGTTTCAGTCATTTGACTGTGGCCATACTGGAGCACCACTTTCAGTCGAACAAATCGATCCCGGACTCTTTGTAAGAATAATACTTATTCTATCAGTCTGTTTTGCCGAACCGCTAGGTTACAGGAACATAAACACATAAACATCAGTTGGCAAGTGAAGGGAGTGGTGGTGATGGGGGGGGGGACAAACACACACACAAACATGCACACATACATACATATATATATATATATATATACGACGGGCTTCTTCCAGTTTCCGTCTACCAAATCCACTCACAAGGATTTTGTCGGCGCGAGGATATAGTAGGAGACACCTGCCCAGGATGTCACGCAGTGGGACTGAACCCGGAACCATGTGGCTGGTAAACAAGCTACTTACCACACAGCCACTCCTGCGCCTGTGTCTCAAAAGCATAGAAATTTATTCAAATTTCAAAACTGATAAACAGATACTCTTTTACTTGTTTCAGTCATTTGACTGCGGCCATGCTGGAGCACTGCCTTTAGTTGAGCAAATCGATCCCAGGACTTATTCTTTGTAAGCCTTGTACTTATTCTATCGGTCTCTTTTGCCGAACCGCTAAGTTATGGGGACTAAACACACCAGCATCGGTTGTCAAGCGATGTTGGGGGGGGGGGCAAACACAGACACAGATACACACACACCCACACACACATATATATATATTACATATATATATATTTACATATATACGACGGGGTTCTTTCAGTTTCCGTCTGTCAAATCCACGCACAAGACTTTGGTCCGTCCGATGCTATAGTAGAAGACACTTGTAGTGGGACTGAACCTGAAACCATGTGGTTGGTAAGCAAACTACTTACCACACAGCTACTCCTGCGCCTATAATATATATATATATATATATATATATATATATATATATTATAGTATATATATTATATATATATATATTATATATATATATATAATATATATATATATATATATAATATATATATATATATATATATATATATATATATATATATATATATATATATATATATATATATCTATATATATATATATATATTATATATATATATATATATATATATATATATTATATAACGGGAAGCTTTATGAAAATAGACAAAAGACGAAGGCAGGTGGGAACAAACAAGCAATTGTATTAGTATGGCGCTCAGGAAATATAAATAAAACGTCTTTAACCTTTCGAGCCTACGCTCTTCAACAGAAAGATACACAGAGAGAAAAAAACACAGAAAGAAGGAGAGAAAAAATGCGTGCAGTAACTAACGAATCAACATGGCGATCTGATTTCGGCCCGAGGTCAAAGATCAAACATGAGACGCGAGAGCAAAATAAGGGGAGATAATAGGGTTGATAATAGGGTTGAATGACCAGCTATTAGTGCGTAGGAGGGGTCGGACGTGTGTATGTATAGGGTTGGTGTATGTATTAGTATGTATTAGTATGTATAAAGGGTGTGGTGTGTGTGTGTATGAGAGAGTATTAGTGCGTATGATAGGTCTGGACGTGCGTATGTATGGGGTTGGTGTATGTATTAGTATGTATTAGTACGTATTAGTATGTATAAGTGTGTGTGTGTGTGTATGAGAGAGTATAAGTGCGTATGAGAGGTCTGGACGTGTGTATGTATAGGGTTGGTGTATGTATTAGTATGTATTAGTACGTATTAGTATGTATTAGTTGGTGTATGTATTAGTATGGCACATCATATATGATGTGATGTATAAAGTCGTGTGGTGTAGTGTGGAGAGAGGAGAAGAGGGGAGGAGAGGGGGAGAAGGAAGTGGGAGGAGGAGGGGGAGAAGGGGGAAAGAGAGAAGGGGAGAGAGAAGGGGAGTGAGGGAGCAGAGGGAAGGGGAAGAAGGAAGGAGGAGAAAGAGGAAGAAGGGAAGGGGAGTGGGGGTGAAAGGATGAAGGACTGAAGAAGTAGGGGTCGGATAGGTGAGGAGGGGGGAGAGGGGGGTTAGATGAGGAGGGGGGGAGAGTTGAGACCAAATGGCGTATAAGAGCGAAGAGAGAAGATTAATTCCTGTTCACGGCGCAAACGGGAATCCGGATGGCCTCTGTGTGAGGACAAACCGAACACAGATAGGTGTTGCAAGGAGTGACCGGTGGAGCGGAAATGGCGTGAGACCGGTGTGTCGTTCGCAAGGTGGATGTCACGAAGTGTTCCGCGAACCGGTCAGCCAAGCGGCGTCCCGTTTGTCCGATGTACAAGGAATGGCAGAGAGAGCAAGAGACGCAATAGATAATATTGCTGGAGGTGCAGGTGAAGGAGTGGATGATGGGATAGGGTCGATGGTGGGTGCTAGTGAGGAGGGTGGTGTTGGAGAGGTAAGGGCAAGTGCGGCAACGTGGGCGGGAGCAGGGGAACGAGCCGGGTTGGGAGGTAGGGTCAGGAAGGAGCTATGGACCAAAAGGTCTCGAAGGTTGTGGGCTCGTTTGAAAGAGGGGAGGGTCGGTTAGGGAAGAGTGTGAAGTGGACGGGTCGGACTGGAGATGACGGAAAGCTCGAAGAATGGTGCGTTGGAGACGTAGGGTCGTGGGTGGTAAATGAGGGAAAAGGGAGGCGGGAGACTACAGGGCGGGTTCGGGGAGAGAGAGCAGATACACGGTCCACGGACCGTGCTCTGGCAAGGGCGGTGGGATAGTGGTGAGGGGGTATCCACGTAGGGTGAAGTGGTGAGCCATACGTATATATATATATATATATATATATATATATATATATATTTATTTATTTATTTATTTTAGAATAGAGCTATTTTAGAATAGAGCTAAAAGAAGAATAAAACTACAGAAAACTCTACAAAAAATGTTTCTTTTTCGTGTTAATTCAAAGAACATTAAACAAAATTACAAAACAGATAAAATAAATTTAAAAAAAAACGGATTGGGAAACGAACGAATTTATCTGACAGTATACTCGCGTATTTGAAAGGAATGTCTGATACGCACACACTTATATGGACAGGAAAGAAAATTTATGTCTTTGCGTCAGCGAGAGAGTATGGTAGGGTGGGTGGGCAGGGAGAGAGAGAGAGAGAGAGAAGAGAGAGAGAGAGAGAGAGAGAGAGAGCGAGAGAGAGAGAGAGAGAGAGAAGTAACACGCGACAATTTAGAAGATAAGAGTCAGTGGTGGTCGGGTGGGGGAAGAGACAGACATAGACAGACAGACTGACGCACGGATAGGCAAACGGACAAAGAAAAAAAAGAAAGAGAGAGAGAGTAATTAGGATAGAATAAACAAGGTTTCGTTGATGTAGACATAGACAACGAGAGAGAAGAAAGAAATGATAAACTGAACGAGAAAGAAAAGGTGATAAGGAGTGAGAGAGAGGGTGAGAGAGGGAGAGAGAGAGAGAGAGAGAGAGAGAGAGTAGAAAGTGTTAATAGTTGCGACTAGTTCCAAATATCTGGTTATCCTCCAAGACATGGTATCGTTTCTTTGCTACTTCCATTTCCATTGATATTATACTTGTTTTAATCATTGGACGGCAGTTAGCGAGGCGCAGAAGGAGGTGGGGGGAGCATCTGGAGGGCTTTAGTCAACTAAATTGACCCGATTATTTATATGTAATAATAAATAAATGCGCCCTTTTAAAGCTTAGCCAGGCTCATGGGCCTTGTTCCCCGGTTTCTATGGTGTATGTGTTCCCAGCTGGACGGGACGCCACTCCATACCAGCGTTACTCATTTTTGCCAGCTGAGTGGACTGGAGCAACGTGTAATGAAGTGTTTTGCTCAAGAACACAACACGTCTCCCGGTCAAGGAATCGAAACCACAATCTTACGATCATGATGCTAACGCCCTAAACACTAAGCCACGCGTATCCACATTATTTATATGTGCATATTTTAAAGTCTGGTACTAATTCTATCGGACTCTCCTTTGCCGAACCGCTAAGTTACAGAAGCGAACCAATAACGGTCATCAAGAATCGGGGGCAGAGAAATAAACTCAAACACAAACACACACACATACGACAGACTTCCATACAGTTTTCGTCTACCAAAGCTGATACTATCTACATACACCCTCGGAAGAGCCCTTCCAGAAGAAAATATAGCCATCAATGGACCTTGTTAAAAGAATGAACTCACAAAACATTTGTCTTCCCAGACTGAGTGCAGCAGTAAAGTTGTTGACAAGACTCACAAACACACCAGAACAATGGTTGACAAAATGTTTTGTGCAACTGGATACTAGTTAGCACAGTGGTTGACAAGCCTTCAGCGCAACTGGTACTTGACAAGACTTACAGCGCAGTAGGACTCAACGCAGTAGGACAGTGGTGGTATGACTCACAGTGCAGTAAGACAGTGGTGGTATGACTCACAGTGCAGTAGGACAGTGGTGGTATGACTCACAGTGCAGTAGGACATTGGTGGTATGACTCACAGTGCAGTAAGACAGTGGTGGTATGACTCACAGTGCAGTAAGACAGTGGTGGTATGACTCACAGTGCAGTAAGACAGTGGTGGTATGACTCACAGTGCAGTAAGACAGTGGTGGTATGACTCACAGTGCAGTAAGACAGTGGTGGTATGGCTCACAGTGCAGTAAGACAGTGGTGGTATGACTCACAGTGCAGTAAGACAGTGGTGGTATGACTCACAGTGCAGTAAGGCAGTGGTGGTATGACTCACAGTGCAGTAAGACAGTGGTAGTATGACTCACAGGGCAGTAAGATAGTGGTGGTATGACTCACAGAGCAGTAGGACAGTGGTAGTATGACTCACAGGGCAGTAGGACAGTGGTGGTATGACTCACAGGGCAGTAAGACAGTGGTGGTATGACTCACAGAGCAGTAGGACAGTGGTAGTATGACTCACAGGGCAGTAAGATAGTGGTGGTATGACTCACAGTGCAGTAGGACAGTGGTGGTATGACTCACAGGGCAGTAAGATAGTGGTGGTATGACTCACAGAGCAGTAGGACAGTGGTAGTATGACTCACAGGGCAGTAAGACAGTGGTGGTATGACTCACAGTGCAGTAGGACAGTGGTGGTATGACTCACAGGACAGTAGGACAGTGGTGGTATGACTCACAGTGCAGTAGGACAGTGGTGGTGTGACTCACAACGCAGTAGGTCAGTGGTAGTATGACTCACAGGACAGTCGGATAGTGGTGGTATGACTCACAGCGCAGTAGGACAGTGGTGGTATGACTCACAGAGCAGTAGGACAGTGGTGGTATGACTCACAGCGCAGTAGGACATGGTGGTGTGACTCACAACGCAGTAGGACTGGTAGTATGATTCACAGGGCACGCATACACACACACACACACACACACACGCACACACAAATGCACACGTACACACACACAAATACACACGTACACACACGCACACAGACCTCGAGGCATTCCACCTGCCAAATTCACTCACAAGGTGAAGGTCGACACTTCTCTAGTTGAAGACACTTGCCCGAAGTACCGGTGCAGTGGGATTGAACCCAAAACCTCATGCTGCAAATCGAGCTTCATAACCACTCAGCCATACTTCGGTCTGCACTTTACACTGTATGTCAGGAGCCAACAGCTGTTCCGAGATCTACTGTGAAGTTAGTAAGGGGCCAAAAGGTAACCGGTTTACATGTCGGAGGAAGAGGGTCTGCTAACAAAGGGGGTTTACACTCTAGGTCAGTGGTTCCCAAAGTGGGCAGTACTGCCCTCTTGGGGGCGGTGGAAAGATCCGGGTGGCGGGGTCGTTGAAGAAAAGTGGGATAATAATAGGGTAGCCAAAATGGGGTGATAAATGTAAAAAAAATATTAATAGATTGCGTGGCACCTTGGGCAAGTGTCTTCTCTATACCCTCGGGCCGAACAAAGCCTTGTGAGTGGATTTGGGAGACGGAAACTGAAACTGAAAGAAGCCCGTCGTATATATGTATATGTATATATATATATATATATATATATATATTATATATATATATATATATATAATATATATATATATATATATATATATATATATATATATGTATATGTAAAAATTACAAACTAGGACAAGAATGCAAAACATTTAGAAGACGATACAAAAAGCCTCAATCTTCAGTCAAGAACCGATCATCCTCGCAATTTCGGCTGATTAATCTTGAAATTGCTCCGACCTGGCCAGCCTCAAAGGAAAATCTAAGCCAAGGACGGGAACGAATAAGAATACAAAAATACGTAAAAATAATAATGATAACACGAATAAGAATACGAAAATACGTAAAAACAGTAATGATAATAATAATAACAAAAACAGGACGTCACAGACAGGCGACTTTTCGACAGGACGGGTGAACTTGAGCTGGCGCATTAGAAAAATGCCTTGGGGCAAAGAGAGAAAAAAAATGTGTCTAGCCACGGTGGCTTCTGACCACGAAGAGGACAGCAGTCCAAAGTTAGTCATGTGTGAGGAGAAGAGAGAGGAAAAGAGGGACAGATGAAGAGAGAAAAAAGGGGGAACAAGGAACAAGGAGGAGGAGAAGAGAGAGAGAGAGAGAGAGAGAGAGAGAGAGAAAGAGACAGATCAAAGTGGAGTGCAAAGTGTGAAAGGCAGAGAAATGTAGGAGAGGGGGGAGAGAGAGACAGTGTTATAGAGTCGTACCAAGTTTAAAGAAAATATGTACTTACATACAAGACCAAAAAGGGTACGGGCGTCGCTATATATATGTGTATATGAAAAAAAATACAAACTGGGACAAGAACGCAAAACTTTTTGAAGACGATGCAAAAAACACGGACGGAACATTCGAAGCCTTCAATCTTCAGTCAAGAACCGGATCATCCTCGCAATTTCGGCTGATTAATCTTGAGATTGCTCGGATATATATATATATATATATATATAGGAGATAAATAAAAATATATGCATACATACAAACATATATGTACGTACCTACATCTACATGTATATATACATGCATATATAAATAATTATACGGAAGTACAGGACATCACAATAAGACGTAGAAACAGAAAAAGCCAAAAAACAAAAAACAAGAAAACGGAAAACGAAAACCAAATACAGGACAGGTTACACAAGGACAAAACCCCCGTCATCAGCTGTCGCTAGAGGAGTCAGGCATGTTTCGAAGGCATAACAGAACACTAATCCAATAGGCCTTCCTGCGAGAGAATTAAAATAATTTCAAGCAGCGGGGCACAATGAGTACGAACACAAACAAGACGTAACAATAAGACTGCAAAATTAAAATACATGTACAAAAACAAACACAAGAGGACGAACGAAAAAGCCTTTTTTCTGGCATAGACAAACAATAAAACTGCAAAAATAAAAATACATGTACAAAAAGTACAATTAGTTACAAAACGAGAAAATAACAAGAATACTATACAGGAAATTAACCACACAAGGGGACGAACGAAGAAGCCTTTTTGCTGGCAAGGACGAAAGTGTAGTAGCAGCGCGTGGAGGCAGTCTTTTCAATAGTGGTAACCACGTGTAAAGGAATTTTGTTTTATAGGCAAGGAAGAGGGAAGGAGGAGGGGGACACGCGGCGAAGAGAGAGGAGGAGGGGGAGGGAGAAAGATTGAAGAGGTTAAAGCAAAGGGAGAGAGTACCGCATCTTCAATATAATAATATTAATATAAAAAAGGGGACCAAGAAGTGGATCGAAACGACGAATCGAACGAACCTGATGCGGGGCGCTGTCAGACAATAAGGAGATAAATAAAAATATATGCATACATACAAACATATATGTACGTACCTACATCTACATGTATATATACATGCATATATAATAATTATACGGAAGTACAGGACATCACAATAAGACGTAGAAACAGAAAAAGCCAAAAAACAAAAAACAAGAAAACGGAAAACGAAAACCAAATACAGGACAGGTTACACAAGGACAAAACCCCCGTCATCAGCTGTCGCTAGAGGAGTCAGGCATGTTTCGAAGGCATAACAGAACACTAATCCAATAGGCCTTCCTGCGAGAGAATTAAAATAAAATTTCAAGCAGCGGGGCACAATGAGTACGAACACAAACAAGACGTAACAATAAGACTGCAAAATTAAAATACATGTACAAAAACAAACACAAGAGGACGAACGAAAAAGCCTTTTTTCTGGCATAGACAAACAATAAAACTGCAAAAATAAAAATACATGTACAAAAAGTACAATTAGTTACAAAACGAGAAAATAACAAGAATACTATACAGGAAATTAACCACACAAGGGGACGAACGAAGAAGCCTTTTTGCTGGCAAGGACGAAAGTGTAGTAGCAGCGCGTGGAGGCAGTCTTTTCAATAGTGGTAACCACGTGTAAAGGATTTTGTTTTATAGGCAAGGAAGAGGGAAGGAGGAGGGGGACACGCGGCGAAGAGAGAGGAGGAGGGGGAGGGAGAAAGATTGAAGAGGTTAAAGCAAAGGGAGAGAGTACCGCATCTTCAATATAATAATATTAATATAAAAAAGGGGACCAAGAAGTGGATCGAAACGACGAATCGGAACGAAACTGATGCGGGGCGCTGTCAGACAATAAGGAGATAATAAAAATATATGCATACATACAAACATATATGTACGTACCTACATCTACATGTATATATACATGCATAATAAATAATTATACGGAAGTACAGGACATCACAATAAGACGTAGAAACAGAAAAAGCCAAAAAACAAAAAACAAGAAAACGGAAAACGAAAACCAAATACAGGACAGGTTACACAAGGACAAAACCCCCGTCATCAGCTGTCGCTAGAGGAGTCAGGCATGTTTCGAAGGCATAACAGAACACTAATCCAATAGGCCTTCCTGCGAGAGAATTAAAATAAAATTTCAAGCAGCGGGGCACAATGAGTACGAACACAAACAAGACGTAACAATAAGACTGCAAAATTAAAATACATGTACAAAAACAAACACAAGAGGACGAACGAAAAAGCCTTTTTTCTGGCATAGACAAACAATATATATGTGTGTGTGTGTATGTTTGTGTGTCTGTGTTTGTCCCCCCAACATCGCTTGACAACAGATGCTGGTGTGTTTACGTCCTCGTAAATTAGCGGTTCGGAAAAAGAGACCGATAGAATAAGTACTAGGCTTACAAAGAATAAGTCCTAAGGTCGATTTGCTCGAATAAAGGCGGTGCTCAAGCATGGCCACAGTCAAATGACTGAAACAAATAAAAGTGAGTAAAAGAGAGAGAGAGAGAGATTAATTAGGTTTAAGTTTTATTTGTGAAATACAGTTGTTTGAACTTGCTGCAGAAAGTGGTCTATATCAGTGGTGGGGAGGGTGAGGGGGCGCTAGGAATGTGGCCTGGGTGCCAAGGGGGCGGCAGCCTGGTAAAGTTTGGGAGCTACTGCACTAGGTTATATTCTGTTTCATCGCATGCGTCGGGTCGGCCAGCATTGACCCCGGGGAGATGTAAGCATTGCATGCAGGCAGACATTAGCAACATACATATTTGTATTACCGCCAGGTGTCCCACAATCATCACCGATTGGTCAGTCTGTATTAAGGCGGCGAGCTGGCAGAACTGTTAGCACGCCGGGCGAAATGCTTTGCAGTATTTCGTCCGGCGCTGCATTCTGAGTTCAAATTCCGCCGAGGTCGACTTTGCCTTTCATCCTTTCGGGGTCGAGAAATTAAGTACCAGTTACGCACTAGGGTCGATGTATCCGACTTAATCCGTTTGTCTGTCCTTGTTTGTCCCCTCTGTGTTTAGCCCCTTGTGGGCAATAAAGAAATAGATTGGTCAGTCTGTATTGTGGGTGATAAGATGATGTTGATGATGATGATGATGGTGTCTCTAGGGTCGTATGAGTGAGTGAATGACGATGTAGATACATTAATACACATACACACGCGCGCACACAAGCACAAATACATATACACGCACACACACAAGTACACACACACACACGTGCACATGCATACATACATAAATACATACATACATACATACATACATACATACACATCCACTAAGATACATATACATTGACACACTGTTTCTTACACACGCATTCGCTAACTCGTAGACTCACTCACACACATCCCCCAATACGATGACACACGCACACGCATACACATTCGCACACATATACACATTCCCACACACACATGCGCACTATCACTCTCTCTCTGTTTCTCTCTCCTTTTCTCTCTCTCTTTCTCTCTATGTCTATCTCCTTTTCTCTCTCCCTCTCCCGCCTCTCTCTCTCTCGTACACACACATACACATTCATACATATGTATGTTTATATGTGTGTGTATGGGGGTGTCTGTGGAAGCGTTTGTGCGTATGTGCGTTTATGTATGTGTGTGTGCGTGTATGGCGGTGTTTGTAGAAGTCTTTGTGTGTATGTGTCCTTATAAAAGTGTATGTACAAGAGTTTGTGCCTACATATGCATGCATGTGTTCGTGCGTATATATATATATATATATATTATATATATATATATATTATATATATATATATATATATATATATATTATAATATATGTATGTGTGTGTGTGTGTGATTCGTGCGTGTGTAAAACCTTGTTTTCTTAGTTCTGTCTGAATAAGTCGTAAGTCACCCCGAAGTAGCGTCTGACACACATTGCTAAAACTAAGAGAACAATAACAGATTATTCTCTAGAAACGGTGTGACCACCACCACAGAAAGAGAAGAGAGAGAGAGAGAGAGAGAGAGAGAGAGAGAGAGAGAGAGAGACGATGGGGTGACAGACAGACGGACAGGCAAACAAAGGTAGAGAGCGGGGTGAAGAGAGAAAGAAATACAATCTGTTTATCACAAGGAAAACAAGATATCTTCGACTTGATAATAGACAACTATGAGGTGGAGATCACACACACACACACACACAAACACTTGCACATACACATGCATACACATATATACACACTGACATATACATACATATATGTATGTATTGGATCATCCTATATGTAATGCGGTTTTTTATACTTCTTTTATTTTTCAAAATTAAGATAAAGTTCTTTTTTAATCTTAAATATACCATAAATCCTCAAGTATAATCCGCATTTTCCCCCAAAATTTAAAGATCAAAATCCCTAGTGCGTACTATTTACGAGGTTTAAAATGAAAAATATTTTCTAAGCAATGACCGAGTCTACTTGCTGTCCGGCAATGTTTATTCAGACACAATTTGTGATGTCGGGCGCGAAAATACCTTAAGCTAAGCCTGAAAGCAATGAAGTCAATAAAGAATCATCCATAACTTGCAGTAAGCAACATTTATTAAAATAAAATTATTCAGAACACAGAATAACATGTAGGAAAAACAATTTGCAAACATATTTACATTCCCATATAACAGTTAAAAACATCACCATTATTGCATAACGCATGCGTGGAAGTGTTTGTTCGACTAGATGCTGCTGGCTTAATTACGCACGACTTAAGTTAGAGAAGGAGTGCGTATTATACACAAGGTTTAGATTTTTCAGAAGTACAGTCCCCTAAAAATCCCCTGCGTATTATACTCAAGGGCGGACTATACTCGAGGATTTACGGTACTCTGTTTCATTCCCTACAATGCTCTTCGGTCTAGTTGGTAGACTTGCAAGGCCCCTCTTCCAAAATTCACTTGTCTGTGACGAAAAATACTCCTCCAGTACTGTTCTGACATTCTCTTCAAAATTCATATTTTTTCCATCCAAATAGTTTTGAAGACTTCGGAATAAATGATAATCAGCTGGGGCAATGTCCGGCAAATATGGTGGGTGGGGCATCGTTTCCCATTCAAACTGCTCCAGCTTTTGGAATGTCATCCTCGCTGTGTGTGGCTGAGCATTAACCAAAGATGGTCGTTTTTTCTTATAGCGCTGACTTAAGCCACTCAAGCTGCTTTGTTATTGTTATTGTTTGGTTTGGGTTTAAAAGTTCAAAGTGGACTACAACACCTTAAGTGGGTGAAGACCTTCTTTAGCCTAAGGTGCCGGTGTTTCTCCTTTCCCTACCAACTGTCTTCGGCGCTTGACATTTTTATAGAGAACTCATTTCTCGTCACTACTCACCATTCAGTCCAAAACAGGTTTATTCTTGAGACGTTACAGCAAAGGAGAGAGAGCACGCGTTCACTTTCTGCGTGCGAGTAGACACAATTTGCTGACTTTTCCGATGGCACGCTGGTGTCGGTGAATGGTTGAATGCCGAAATCCAAGCTTCCCTTGTAGATCCCCATCAGTTACGATGAGATTTTGTTCCACTAGGTTTTGTAGGATGTCCTCGTCGAGCTCTACAGATCTTCCAGGACGAGGCTCGTCTCCTAGGTTGTAGTTTCCGGTTCGGAATTTCTGGAACCATCGTTGACACTGGCTTACGCTTATTATCCGATCCACATATATTGCATTAATATATATTATCAGCCATTGAAAAGAACAACCTCGGATTTTACCACGCCCTACACACACACACACACGCACACACACACACACACACACACACACACACACACACACACACACACACACACACACACACACATATATATATGTAAATGAGTGGACAAATGAAAAGGAAGGCACTCAACACATTTAGTTGTAGTTGCATGTATAATCTAAAACAATTTGATTCGGTTCCATGCAACTTAAATTTTCGCAGGCTTCTTACGGCAACCTAGTTCATTCATAAATAACAATATACATACAGACATATAAATATAACAAAAATGCGTACGAAGAAAATCACATCGTTAATTGTAGAATTCACCTCACGAAGCCAATAATCGTTTCTGTTGTATTAACATATTTAGATACAGACAATATGATTGAAATTAATATTTCCGAAAATATAGCATTTTCAAGGCAAATCAAAATTACTAGATATATTATTAATAGTTATCGCCAAGCTAACATGGCAGTCCAGGGAAATAGGACGAATGCTACCGTTGATTAGCTCCAAGAATCCATCGCCTCTAGCTAGCTATGTGACACACAAACCTGTGTCCATTATAACCTTCGAACAGGGGAGGTCAGCAGCTTCCCCTTGCTGGTTCGGCACCCACAGACTAGTTTCGAAGTAGTTGCCTCTTATCAATGTGGAATAGCCGACCCCAGCAGGCGTCGCTGCTGACCGACTTGGAGCTAATCAACGGCAGCATTCGTCCTATTTTCCTGGACTGCCATGTTAGCCTGGCGATAACTATTAATATCCAGTACTGCTGCCGTAGTCTCCTTTAGAGCGAATTAGAAATAATCATATTTCTATTTTTGAAAACCAGTGGATGTATTCCACTGAATTTAGCTAAACAATACTTCGAACAGTCAGTCAGCAGCGAAGTCTGATGAGTTCGGCTACTCCACATTGATAAGAGGCAACAACCTCGAAACTAGCCTGTGGTGCCAAACCAGCATGGGGAAACTGCTGACCTCCCCTGTTCGAAGGTTATAATGCACACAGGTTCGTGTGTCACATAGCTAGTTAGAGGCGATGGCTTCTTGGAGCTAATCAACGGCAGCATTCGTCCTATTTTCCTGGACTGCCGCTTTAGCTTGACGATAACTATTAATATACAGTACCACTGCCGTAGTCTCCTTTAGAGAGAATTAGAAATAATGATATTTCTAAGTATATATATGTTCTTTTATTCTTTAACTTGTTTCCGTTATTTTGCTACGGCCATACTGGAGCGTGCTTATCAGTGTGTTTTGTAGAAGCGCTAAGTTATGAGGGACGTAAGCATAGCAGCACTGGTTGTGAAGAGGCAGGAGAATAAACACACACACGCATGTACATACACACACTAACACACACACACACACACACACACACACACCACACACACACACACACACACACACACACACACACACACACACACACACACACACACACACAACAGGCTTCCATGCATTTGCCCAAGATGCTGCGCAGCTGGACTGAATCTCATTCGACGTAGTTGCAAATCAAATTTCTTAACTATGCACCCATCTATATGAACGTTTAAAATATGTATAATACGTGTCTATAATTATAAGCAATTAAAAAAAAATCATAGCATATGTATATATATAGGTACATACATCGTACATACATAGTAATGCTATATATATGCATATATATATGCATATATATATATATATATATATAGATATATATATATATATATATATATATATATATATATATATATAATATATATTGGTTGGCGATTATTTTCCTCTGTCTTCCCTTCAGGATCTTTCCTTCTCC
>NW_021834690.1:37500-46575 GCF_006345805.1 Octopus sinensis
TGTGTGTAATGTCGGTGTGTATGTGTGTGTATATGTGTGTGTGTGCGTGCGTGTGTATGGGTGTATGTGCGTTTGTGTGCGAGTGTGTGCGCGCGTGCGTTTGTGTGTATTTGGATGTGTGTTTGAGCGTATTTGTGTGTGTGTGTGTGTGTGTGGTCAGGCATCCAGAGACAAAGGCGATTAACAAGTGTTGAAAAGCAGTGGCTGTTTTCTTTCGGCATTTTTATATTTATTTAGCGAACCGTTGATGTTTTCGCTGATAAAGTTATGCTGCAATTACACTGCTTCAATCTGATTCAGCAAACGGATAAAAAAATTCTTGCCTTGACCTACATTTGCAACAGAAAATAATAAAAATAAGCGGAACAATAACAATAATAATAATCTTTTTTTCTCTACGAACAAGGCACGAAATTTTTGGGGAGGTGGAGGCAGTCGATTAAATCAACCCCAGTACGCAACCGGTTCTTGATTTATCGACCACTAAAGGATGAAAGGCAAAGTTTACCTCGGCGGAATTTGAACTCAGAACGTAGTTGGCAGATGAAATACCTATTTCTTTACTACCCACAAGGGGCTAAACACAGAAGGGACAAACAAGGACAGACAAACGGATTAAGTCGATTATATCGACCCCAGTGTGTAACTGGTACATATTTAATCGACCTCGAAAGGATGAAAGGAAATGTCGACTTTGGCGGAATTTGAACTCAGAACGTAGCGGCAGATGAAATGCCTATTTCTATTTCTTTACTACCCACAGAGAGAACAACAAGAACAGATAAACGGATTAAGTCGATCATATCGACCCCAGTGCGTAACTGGTACTTATTTAATCGACCCCGAAGGATGAAAGGCAAAGTCGACCTCGGCGGAATTTGAACTTAGAACGTAGTGGCAGATTAAATAAGTACCAGTTACGCACTGGGGTCGATATAATCGACTTAATCCGTTTGTTTGTCTTTGCTTATCCTCTCTGTATTTAGTCCCTTGTGGGTAGTAAAGAAATGGTTATTTCGTTCTGAGTTCAAATCCGCTGGAGTCGACTTTGCCTTTCATCCTTTAGTGGTCGATAAATTAAGTACCAGTTACGCACTGGGGTCGATGTTATCGACTTAATACCTTTGTCTGTCCTTGTTTGTCCCCTCTCTGTTTAGCTCCTTGTGGGGAATAAAGAAATAAGAATCGTTAGCACGCCGGGAAAAATGCTTTGCGTCATTTCGTCCGTCTTTACGCTCTGAGTTCAAATGTCACCGAGGTCGATGGAAATCCATTCTGGTTGGTAAAATAGGTACCAGTTGAATACTGGGGTCGATATAATCGACTTACTCCTCCCTCCGAAATTGCTGGCCTTGTGCATAGAAGTATAGAAGTATAAACAATTTTGTAGATAAATTTTAACAGCAAAATCTTATACGGACCATGAAGGGTCATATGACCCCTGGTTGAAAACCATTGGCTTAGAGTAATAGGTTTTTTATATCTTAAAAATAGTGTTTTTTCGTGAAGGTTTTTCAGCTTTCTGAGTGTGAAAGCTGTTAAAAAATACTAGCTAACTAATGAGACCACCAGCTATACGTGTTCGTGTTAGCGTGACTCTCAGTCAAGAAGAAGCGTCAACGCCGTCTCTGCATGTGTTTATACTTATTGAAAGAGAAGTATTCAACTCCGTGAATGCTTGTATCTATATAGAAAAATCTAACGCTTCACTGAGCAACTATTTAACAAGCATCATAAAATATACCGTAACAAAAGGCTTTCAAATATTTAATATTTGCTCGTTGAAATTGTTATATAGCTATGGCTTCTATTTATTTAGAGCGTATCCACAATACCCGGTCGCTTTCTATGTAACTTATTGCAGTATTTAATGCGTTTCGCTCACATAATCAAATTTGCTTGTCACTTTTCATTTCATAACTCGTATCTACTCTTGCTTTCATTTTATTTCATAGAAGTAAATGTTTTATTTTATTTTATTTTTTTATATACCTGTAGGCATGGGTATTGCTGCAGATATTGCCGTGTGGTTAGAAAGCTCACTTTGCAACCACATGGTTTCGGGTTCATTCCCACTGCGCTGCACCTTTGGAAAAGTCTTCTATTATAACCTCAGGTCGACCGAAACCAATACTTTGCGAGTGAATTCGGTAGATAGAAACTATATAAAGGCGGCGAACTGGCAGAATCGTTAGCACGCCGGGCGAAATGCTTAGCGGTATTTCGTCTGCCGCTACGTTCTGAGTTCAAATTCCGCCGAGATTGACTTTGCCTTTCATCCTTTCGGGGTCGATTAAATAAGTACCAGTTACGCACTGGGGTCGATATAATCGACTTAATACGTTTGTCTGTCCTTGTTTGTCCTTTCTGTGTTTAGCCCCTTGTGGGTAGTAAAGAAACAGGTATGTTCGATGGGTTGGTGCCTTCCTCTCAGATCGCTCCTTCCAAGTCCAAGTTAATGGTTCGCGGTCCGACGTCTCCAGTTCGAGCAGTGGCGTGCCTCAAGGTTCAGTGCTTGGGCCCTTATTGTTCTTAGTCTTCATAAATGACTTGCCCGACGACCTCACGCAACACACCCTTCTATTTGCCGACGATATCAAACTGGTCGCTTCTCGCGGTGATATAGAGGATCTTCGTCGATGCCTCCACCAAATTTGGAGGTGGTCTAACGAATGGGACCTGTGTCTGAACGTGTCAAAGTGCTATCATCTGCCTGTTGGCTCTCCTCCTGCAACTCAACTTGATTTCGAGCCGGGTCGTCTGCTGCTGGAGAGGACCGATCAGGTAAAGGACCTGGGTATCTTGGTGGATTCCTCCTTTTCGCCTTCGGTCCAGTGCGTCCATGCTGCCAACAAAGCACGCGGAATTCTGTTCTTGATTCGACGGTCATTCGGAATGCTCACAGCAACCATATTCCTACCGCTCTATGTCACGCTGGTGAGACCCATATTGGAGTACGGGATTCAAGCCTCTTCTCCTTATCTCCTCAAAGACATACAGCATCTCGAAAGAGTCCAGAAGCTGGCTACCCGCATGGTTCATGGTCTCAAGAATTTGTCTTATGAAGAAAGGCTGAAGACGCTCGATCTTTATTCTCTAGAGAAACGCCGCCGCCGTGGTGATCTCATTCTCGCTCACAACATCATAAGCGGAAAGTGTAACCTCTCGAAAGAGCTGTTCTTCACTCCTGCTCCAGAGCGTCGGCTGCGGGGTCATTCCGAAAAGCTCTATCTGCGACGATTTCATCTCAATCGAAGGAGAGGGGCTTTCTCCGTCCGGGTTGCGGATCCGTGGAACAAGCTGCCAGACGAGATGGTGAAGATGCCGACGACCGCTTTGTTCAAAGTGCCCTTGACCTCAAGTGGCCTGAACTCTTTACATGAACACCACCCTGTACATAAACTCTATGTCCCCCTACATGGCCTTGCTTTTTGCTTTTTGAGCCAAAAAATTAACTAACTAACTAACTAACTAACTAATTTCGTCTGCCGCCACGTTCTGAGTTCAAATTTCGCCGAGGTCGACTTTGCCTTTCATCTTTTAATCTTTAATCTAAGGTGTACCTGTTGAAGAAGATTTCACCTAGTGGATATTATTTATTTGCTAAACTAAAATCAGAAACCAATTGGTCCAGGAATGTAGAAGGTATATCGAATTTTATCCCTAATTTTGTGGTTATAGAACCTAGCTGTTCTTTCTAGCGTGTTGAATCCAACGAGTGGATTCCTTATGTGTTTAAATGTACACTGTATTTTATATGTATGCATATATATATATATATATAGAGAGAGAGAGAGAGAATGATTCAAATAAACAGATAAAACTTTGGGTTTTAATGTACAAAACATATATTCATGTATACATGTAAAAAGAGAAGGATGATTCGATACATATAGTGTTTACAGAGCAAACAGGTGGCCGGATGGAGAAATGTGGAGAGTTAGATTCTCTCGATCTCATTTGTTGACCTTAATATATATATATATATATATATATATATATATATATATATATATACATACGTATGTGTGTGTGTGTGTATGTGTGTGTGTGTGTGTGCCGTTCAAGCCAAAGGTTAAGAAACTGTTTCATTTCTTTGATGATCTTTGTCCCTTTTCTTGGTGATTACGGTGTTTTTCATCCCAAGCTCAGTGTCTTGGATATGAATTTAAACCATTTTTTCTTCACATGAACAATTGTCGGTACCATCAACAAACTTAAACCAAAAGCACGTGCTATCACTACCATTTAAAAAAAAAATTATCACACCACTAGCAGTATCGCCCGGCGTTGCTCGGGTTTGTTTCGACCCTTTAGAATTTGAATTTTTGAAAAGTAAACATTTTGCATTATGTAGCTTGTTATTGTCTTTAAGTGAATATTTTTATGGTTGAAATACACCGAAAAATGGCGATACAGCAGTCAAAAAAATCGTAAAAAATAGGGATTTTCATAGAATAAAAGCACCTTTTTGGTGTAAATAATGTTTGGTCATAACATGGTTCGATTTGAATTTTATCGCATACGGAATGAAGAACAAGCCTTCTTCTACCACACTTTCAATTTTGGTCAACTTGCGCCGCAGGGTCTCGGAGGAGATAGTGTTAGTTGAAGGTTACCAAAGCTGCCACACACAGACAACTTCAGCTTTATATATATGGATTTGCTCATTGCCAACTTATCGTCCAAACCATAGCATAGCGTTAGAGCCACCAGAACTAGATTTATCAGAAGCAGCTTTTTTCATGGATGTGGCCTACGGAAAACAGTATAAATTTATACACAATAAACACAAACACGCGAGTGAATTTTCTGATGCGAGCGATGTCACTATCTCGAGAAAGGAATGCTGGAACTATTGGTCCCTGAAAGGTGTGTAAATAACTCTAAACATTGTAATTAGTTACATTTCTGTTTTAATAAAGGGTTTGTACAGACGAGTGAGTGTGTGTGTGAGTATCTATCTATCTATGTTCAGCCCTGTGTGGCTAATAAAGAAACATATCTATCAATCCATCTATCTATCTATCTCTATCTATCTATCTCTATCTATCTATCTATCTATCTATCTATCTCTATCTCTATCTATCTCCCCTCTCTCTCTCTCTCTCTATATATATATATATATATATATATATATATATACATATACATACCTACACACACATGCACACCACACACACACACAATATACATGTGTGTGAATGTGCACATACATACATACATATACATATATATATATATTTCTTTACTACCCACAAGGGGCTAAACATAGAGGGGACAAACAAGGACAGACAAACGGATTAAGTCGATGACATCGACCCAGTGCGAAACTGGTACTTTATTTATCGACCCAGAGAGGATGAAAGGCAAAGTCGACCTCGGCGGAATTTGAACTCAGAACGTAACGACAGACGAAAATACATATATATATATACATATATATAGTTAATCGAATATATTCAATGAGAATACAGTATACTGAATTTCTAATAAGTGCTCTTGGTAGGGAAATGCCTGAAACATTAAAGGTATTTAGACATTTAATAAGAGTGATTATATATTATAAAATAAAAACAGGAAAAATTACACCCAAAGATCACAGAAGATGCACGTCCAAAATCATATTGTATTAAGAGATAGATGTATAAATATATAAAGTATGATTATTTAAAATGTTTAAAAGTTTAAAATTATCTATCTATCTATCTATCTATCTATCTATCTATCTATCTATCTATCTGTCTATCTGTCTATCTGTCTATTTGTCTATCTATCTATCTATCTATCTATCTATCTATCTATCTATCTATCTATATATATATGAATATATACTCTTTTACTCTTTTACTTATTTCAGTCATTTGACTGCGGCCATGCTGGAGCACCGCCTTTAATCGAGCAACTCGACCCCAGGACTTATTCTTTGTAAGCCAGTCACTTTTGCCGAACCGCTAAGTGACGGGAACATAAACACACCAGCATCGGTTGTCAAGCATGCTAGGGGGACAAACAGACACACAAACATACACGCACATATATATATATATATATATATATATATATATAATATATATATATATATATAATATATATATATATATATATATACACATATATACGACGGCTTCTTTCAGTTTCCGTTTGCCAAATCCACTCACATGAGTGCTTACCGTTAGAACATGGAGTTTGAAGAAATTAAACGGGAAATAGAAGACCCAACGGACAGACAAAACTCTCAGTGGGAAAGATGGATGGACGATAGCATCGTGTTTGAGACGGGAAGTGAGTCAACAAGAGCGTCTTAAAGAAGGAAAGACCGAGTCATTATAAAGCACTAGAAATAAAGTGGAATTTTTTTAAAACGTAAAATATAAGAAATAATAGTTGTAATTGAAGAAGCCGAGACAAAGGGTGACAGGAAAGGCAGTTGAGATAAAAATGAATATTTTTCAAAATTATAAGAAGAGATTGTTTGAAGTGCCGGATGCAGAGAGAAGCTGAAAGTTTTGGAGTGATGTATGAACAAGAAAAGTTATCCAGAACGAAGAGACAAAGTGAATAGAAGTAGATGAGCTGAGACCAGTAAAACAATGTAATAATTACTTCGAAGCTCATTACGAAACGAGTTTCAAAATTACGTAATTGAGACGCATCCGTGCCCGCAAACATTCTAGTTGAAGGGAATTAAAACGCCCAGAGAATATCTAAGTTATTAAATGTGAAAAAGTGTGTGTGCGTGTGTATGTGTGTGTTTTTTGGGGGATATATTATCCGGGCGGATACCTATTTCTTTACTACCCACAAGGGGACAAACATAGAGTGGACAAACAAGGACAGACAAGGGGATTAAAGTCGATTACATCGACCCCAGTGCGTAACTGGTACTTAATTTATCGACCCCGAAAGGATGAAAGACAAAGTCGACCTCGGCGGAATTTGAACTCACAACGTAACGGCAGACGAAATACCTATTTCTTTACTACCCACAAGGGGCCAAACACAGAAGGGACAAACAAGGACAGACAAACGGATTAAGTCGATTATATCGACCCCAGTGCGTAACTGGTACTTATTTAATCGATCCCGAAAGGATGAAAGGCAAAGTCGACCTCGGTGGAATTTGAACTCAGAACGTAGCGGCGGGCGAAATACCACAAAGCATTTCGCCCGGCGTGCTAACGATTCTGCCAGCTTGCCGCCTTATATGGTATCCGGGCGGATACCGTATTAGCTTTCGGTTAAGTTCCGGTTAACGGATAACCACTAAGATCGGTATTTAACATCTGTGACTACAGTTTGTTCTTAGTCACTCCGTGAATTCATTCGAAGGATAACTACTTGAACTCTTCGCTGGACGGTAAAAGATGTCTGGAGTATACATTATTATTAATAATATAGAGTATGGAGATTTCTACATCCGCGAAATTTATTTTATAGTTATATACAACATATTATAATGATCTACGGGTGTTTCCGCAGCGGTGGCGCAAAAACAACCTTGCATTATTGTCGGGGCAGCTTCATCAGAGCCCGTCCATTTAGTCATCCTCAAAGTGAACTGACTGAAGTATTTTTTTTATTTAGTGTTCTGTGTGTGTGTGTGTGTGTGTGTGGGGGTGCTTGTTATTTATAGGCACGTGCTGCTGAGCTCAAATTTACACTAGGTCAGCATCACACACATATGTATATATGAATGACTGTTGGCTTACTCCTGAGTTCCTCCACCCTTTGACGGATCTTTTTTTTCCTCCTGCGCAATGTCCAACAATGTCACCCTCCTCACCAAGCAAGCTCAGTGGGGTTACCAGTTTAGTCGTTGACGACCTGACCATGCAACAAGTTGTAAGGGCTTCACTATAAATCTACGCATGCGGAAAAGGAATAAACAGCCGTTTAGACAGCGAGATGGGAGTGTCGATCAATTTTGGAGATTTTCATAAAAAATTTGAAATTAAGATTTTTTCCCCCTTATCTCCGTATTTTTCCACGTATATTAAAAGAAAAAGTACTCGAGAGCGACCTGACATATATATTGGTCAGTAGTTCAAAGGTAATCAAATACCGAGTGAATTTCGTTGTTTTTCCTCTCTGTCTATGTGGGTTGTTTTGAGTATTTGTTGTCCGGGAGTTTCTTCTTATAGTAGAAGAAATAGCTAAGGTTATTTGGCTGTTATTTCTAAAATTCGGCATGTGGTGAAGCAAATTTTGCTGGACCCTAATTATAATCATACTCATAGTTATAAAATATTGTTTTAAGTTTACCGAAAATGGCCCTTTTAACAAGCCGAATACTACTTTGTGGAATTATTAATTACTAGTTAATTAATTAATTTTACCCTTTATTATTATTGATTATATATATGTATATATATATATATATATATATATATATATATATATATATATATATATATATATATATATATATGTATGTGTGTGTGTGTGTGTGGGTGTGAGTGTGTGTGTATATATATATATATATATATATATATATATATATTATATATATAATATATATATATATATGTTGTGTGTGTGTGTGTGTGATGTGTGTGTGTGTGGTGTATATATATATAATATATATATATATATATATATACACGACGGGCTTCTTTCAGTTTCCGCCTACAAAATCCACTCATAAGGCTTTGGTGATCTCGCGGCTATAGTAGACGACACTTGTCAAAGGTGTCATGCAGTGGGACTGAACTCGGAAACCATGTTGTTGGGAAACAAGTTTCTTACCACACAGCGCCCAAAGGGGTCGAAATCAAAGTCAGTCGGAGCGATTAAGAGACAATATGTCTTTAAAAGATGTCAGCTGTTGTGTTTTACTTTTTTCAATATGGCTGTTTCAGAAATGCATTAGTCAAGAAAGAAAATCCTAAAAATGTTGTGATATTTATCTAACAGAAAATGAAATCGGGGCAACGTAGACCGAGCCTTTGCTGCCCCTACTTCTGCCCTAGATTAGAGCCGGCGCTAAGGTTGCTGGTGTCTCGCGCATGTTAGGTTTTAGTGACCTTGAAAGTAGAATTCTAAACAATTTTCACATGGAGGAAAACTGCAAAT
>NW_021834691.1:0-12500 GCF_006345805.1 Octopus sinensis
GCTTGTTCATTTTTTTTTTTCGTTTTTCTTTCACCTTTTTTTGTGTTTATTTCTTCAGTTTTTCTCTTTGTTTCAAAATAGCAGCTTGCTCTGCTGAATGGTCAAACAGTATCGATCGCTATCGATAAAAATGCAACGGCTCCGATTTCTGGAATGTGTTGTAAAGAGTGATGGAAGAGTCTGTATGTTATCATTTGACCTTGGAGGAAATAGCAGCAAAGACTCAGTTAAATTAAGCCTTAACATCTTACAAAATGAAGGATACATGAAAATAATTACATAAATTACTATTTCTATAATTAAGGCAGAAATCTCTTGATACATACGTCTGCTCCACCAGGAAGTTAAGTAAAAAAACAAAAACAAAAGCAGTAATAACAACAACCATAGCAATGTAGAGAAATATGGCAGTGTAATAGAGAATTACTTCAAAAATGATTTCCAATACATGCAAAGCCGCTTATTATAATCAGAGATTTCTCTCTCAGCCCCGAAAGGTAGAAAAGCAAAGTCATTATCATTATCATCATCGTCATCGTCACTATCATAGTCATCAACACCATCATCATAGTAGTCATTATTATCATCAGCATTATCATGACCGTCATAATCATCATCATCATCATCATCATCATGGTCGTCGTCGTCGTCAACATCATCATCATCATTTTAGTCATTAACATCATCAGTATAATCATGGCTATATCATCATCATTGTCATCATTGTCACCATCGTTATTATATTAGTCATTATCATCAGCATCATCATGACCATAATCATCATCATCATTATCATCATCATATTCCTTAGCAGCAGGCTCATCAAAATGTTCAATATCATCATCATCTCATTAAATAATTAATAATTTCTTGAAGTCAGTTCCTAAAGATTCGAAATGAATTGCCATGACGCATTTTTATCCAAAATTCTGGCGATTCTACGAGCTTGCCATCTTGAAGGACATATTGAATAAAAAGATACTGGACTTACACATTAGTATTATGATTACATGTGTGAAGATGTCACACACCATTAACCCTTTTATCGCATTAAGGTTTTAGTGTGACACTTCATAGTGGAAACTGGTGTGATTAATTTGCTATCGTTCATTAAATGCCGCAAAACATAGAAATACGAAGTAAGTTTGAGGATAGACCCCGAAGCATAGAAAAGTTTTGCTAGAGTAATGTTACAGGAGTTCATCATCATCATTGTTCGACACCCGTGGTCGAGACAATGGAATTACCATGCTACGCCGACTGCAAACGGTCCATCATGGCATTACGGAGGTCCTGTTGCTGGATGCCTGTATCCTGGAGATTACATCAGGGTAGGAGGGTGTGCGCCCTCTGTATTTGCGAGTAGATGGCTTCCAGAGGAGAATAGTAGAAATTATCTCTTTTTTCAGCTCTACAACAATGTCCAGCAAACTTGACTCTCGTATCTTTCACAAGAGATGACACAGGTGGTATTTCCCATATATTTGCATTTTAGTTGGATGGCGCTCCCACGAGAGATTTTGAGCTCTCATAAGGAGGCAAGTGTAAGTTCCATCCAACCGCCTCTCAAGCTTCTTTGATAACGTCCAGGTTTCTGAGCCATATAGTAGAATTGGTTCGACAGTGGCTTTGAAGATTTCAAGTTTGAATAAATTGGATAAAGGTGGGGCTGGATCAACTTCTGCCGGGTTACCTGCAAGTGGGTATTTCATGATCTAAAGAACTGGAATACCTAAAGACTTATGGAAATAGCATTGGTGATAGGTCCAGATATATCATGAGATGATTTATGGAAGAACTTCAAACGTAATACTCAGGGACGTTTGCGAAAACAGGACTTTAACGAAATGTGCAGACAGATGCCCCTCAAGCGACATCGTGCCGTACTATCAATGAACAACACATCTATTGTACTACAAGAGAAGTCACGATATTACATATGTTTCAAATTGATTATTACTAGCGTTGGATCGAGGCCAAAGTTGTACAAGAAAGATTATGTAATCTATTGTTGTTATATTTCAATGTAACTAGAAAGATGAAGGACAACATTGATCGCCGCCAGATATGAATTCAGAAAACAAAATGGAAATTCGGACAGATTTTAAATTGAAGATAAAATACAACGCTTTTAATTAATGATTTTATATTCGTTCATATTATTTCCTTGTTAAACTGAACTCATGCTTTCGGGTCAAGTTGTGACGGCGATTATGAAATACGTTGAACAAGATAACTTAAATGGTTTCGAAAATGAGCAAAACCTTCGTCAAATTTTAAATATACACATATGTTGCTATTGTAAGACAAGATGAGTGTATGCGTCTGGATGTCGGTGCGTACACACATATATATGTATATAAGTATGTATGTATATATATTTGTATATATATACATATATACATACATATATATATATAATTAATGCATGTACGCATGTATATATTATATTTATACATATATGTATGCATATATGATCTGTATATGCATATATATATGTAATGTATATATATTTATTATATATATATATATATATATATCTATATAATGTATGTATATATGATGTATATATATATAGCTATATATATATATATATATATATATATATATATATGTATGTATGTATGTATGTATATAGTATTATATACATAAATACATACATATATACAAATGCGCAAACATAGTAAGTATTCATGTATGTAAATATACATATATAATTACATAGAAATTCATATCTATACATCTATATATATAGGTTACCATTACTACTACTACTTTACCATATACGAGTTACAAATTCTGTTTGTTTGTGGAGACTTATTTTTCTAGTAGTAGTAATGGTAACCTATTTGGCTGCTATTTCTAATATTTTCGGTATGTGGTTTAAGCAACTTGTTGCAATTAACCCTTTATTATAATTATATGTAATCCTTACCGAATATGGTTATCTATATATATATATACAAACCGACACGCACAACATACACACGCTTACACACACACACACACACACACACATATATATATATATATAAATATATATATATATATATATATAATATTTATATATATATATATATATACATATACATATATACATGTGGGGGAGCTGATAAGGCCTGGCTGGAGACTCAACATTCTGATTTCTTTCTGTAGGTGTTAGAAAAAACTAAAGGACCGCTGCAACAAGTGTGTGACTCTGAGAGGAGAATATATAGATTGAAATCATAATTCACTGATCCTCCGTGTATTATTTCCTTTTACCCAAAGCCAGGAACTACTTCGCATGTCTTCATATGTATATCACATCTTTTCATTCTCTTCTGAACTGCTAAGAAGTTCTGGTATAAAAAATATCGATGCCCCAAATGAAAAAGTTTTTAAAAACTGGATAAAAACTTCGAAACTTTGACCGTTACATTATGGATTTCTTTAATGCACGCGAATTCACAATCTCGAGGAAGATTTTAAATCGACAGCAAATATATAAAGCCAAGATTAATTAGAAGATTTGCAATCCGACGATTGCTTAATTGGCCGAGTCTCAGAAATCTTTATCAATAATAGACTTCTTTACGAACAATAATACAACACACACACACACACATTCTTTCCTTCTTTTAAGGCGGCGAACTGGCAGAAACGTTAGCACGCCGGACGAAATGCTTAGCAGTATTTCGTTTTCCGTTACATTCTGAGCTCAAACTCCACCGAGGTCGACTTTGCTTTTCATCTTTTCGGGATCGATAAATTAAGTACCAGTTACGCACTGGGGTCGATGTAATCGACTTAATCCGTTTGTCTGTCCTTGTTGTCCCCTCTGCGTTTAGCCCCTTGTGGGTAGTAAAGAAATAACAAACGTTAGCACGCAGGGTGAAATGCTTAGCAGTATTTCGTCTTCAGTTACGTTCTGAGTTCAAACTCCCTCGAGGTCGACTTCGCTTTTCATCCTTTCGGGATCGATAAATTAAGTACCAGTTGCGTACTTACTTTATATGTGTGTGTGTGTACATGGGCACACACACATATGTTTGTATCTCTTTCTCTTTTCTCTCTTTTACTTGTTTCAGTCATTTGATTTCGGCCATGCTGGAGCACCGCCTTTAGTCGATCAACTCGACCCTGGGACTTATTCTTTGTAAGCCCAGTACTTATTCTATCTGTCTCTTTTGCTGAACCGCTAGGTGACGGGGTCATTAACATACCAACATCGGTTGTCAAGCGATGTTGGGGGGGGGGGACAAACACAGACATACAAACATACATGCACACATTTATATATACATATATACGACGGGCTTCTTTCAGTTTCCGTCTACCAAATCCACTCACAAGGCTTTGGTCGGCCCGAGGCTATAGTAGAAGACACTTAACCAAGATGCCAAGCAGTGAGACTGAACCCGGAACCATGTGGTTGGTAAACAAGCTACTTACCACACTGCCACTTAGTAACGGAGTAATTAATGCGTAATTATTCCTAATTATCCAAATGGTGAATTTCTTATGAATCTGAAGTGTCGTATAATGATCGTCAGCCTCCTATGAGTCCGTCATTACTGCAATGAGACAGCGCAATACGTTAGGTTCTTTATAATGCAGTAAACAAACAACAATGGACAGATGGAAACATCTCTGTGCGCGTTTCAACAGCGAGATCATTTATTCAGCAATGCGTAAGATTAAATAATGTTATGCATTGTTGAATAATTGATATATGAATATCTATCTATCTATCTATCTATCTATCTATCTATCTATCTATCTATCCATCCATCTATCTATCTATCTATCTATCTATCTATCTATCTATCTATCTATCTATCTATCTATCTATTCTATATATCTATCTATCTCTCTATCTATCTATCTATCTATCTATCTATCTATCTATTTATCTATCTATCTATCTATCTATCTATCTATCTACTATCTATCTTCCATCCTCCATCCATCTATCTATCTATCTATCTATCTATCTATCTATCTATCTATCTATCTATCCATCTATCTATCTATCTATCTATCTATTTATCCCTCCATCTATGTGTGTGTGTCTGTATGTATGTGTATATACTATATATATATATATGTATATATATATATATTATATATATATATATGTGTGTGTGTGTGTATGTGTGTGTGTATGTGTGTGTGTTATACTATGCATATGTATAATAACATATGCATATATATATATATATATATATATATATATATATATATATATATATTTATATAAATACATATATGTACATATGTATATTATGTATATATACATATATATGTATGTACGCATATATTGATGTCTGTATACATATATATATATGTGTGTATATGTATTCGTTTCCATGCCAATGTATACGCACGATACACACAAAATATGCTTGTATACATACATGAATATGTTATTGTTCTTGTATACATACGCAGATGGATATTCATGAACACTAACATATACATGGAGTGAGAGAGAGAGGAGGGAGTTAAGCGAAACATACTGAGAGATAGAGAGAGAGAGAGAGAGAGAGAGAGAGAGAGAGAGAGATGTTTGGACTGAAAAGACAGACACGGAGTCAACAAACAGTAATGGCGTTATGGCTGTATTTCTAATTGTTGAAATAATGGCAGCAGGAATGATAATTCAAATTATTAACCAAAATGATATCTCTTTGATGACATCTTCAACTCCTATGGAATCGCCTTTGCTATAATTCACCACGTATGTTATAATTAGCAACACGATACCAGGAAATCTACGATAAGAAATATCTTTATAATACTTTAGTAATTAGGTACCTGATAAAAGAATGTAATAAAATAAATATTATAAATATTCTATGAGCGAAATGTAAGATGCATTTGTAATTATGAATAAATATTTGCATGTGTTACTTTATTAATTCAATCGTCAGTGTAGGATATGTTAAGTGGGTATCAATCGTCTGATTCGAAGCTGCTATCGATTACATTCAATCAACAAGCTAACCATTACTCTCAAACTGTCTCAGGACACCTAGCTGTCGATGTATACCATGGAGAAGTTGTTTTACGAACTAAAACTTGTGAATTAGTTTATGATAAAGAGGGAAATTATAGCTAACTCTGTTATTCCATGTAGGTTACCCCAGAAAGGGTAGATATACGATGAAAGAATGTTTGCTGTTTCCCTATCGTCTCTCTTTTAATTACCTTATTTTGCCAAATGTTATATTACCATTTATTTAAAAACTTCGGAAACCCGTGACTTAAAGTAAATTTAGGTGTATGTCGAAGTTAAAAGATTAACCCCATAGAGATTACACTTTTAGATATTAAGGCATTGTTTTTATTGACTAAGCTATGCAGAGAAACCCATCTATAGTTATCTACCTTGTCTGCAGCACACAAAAAAAGGAATTCATTTAGTAGCCATGAATTTAAATATCAGACTTAATGACGACTTATATATCATAATTTCTACAATGAAGGAAAACACAAGACGAGATGGCCAAGGCAAGATTTTCTAATTCTTTCGCTCACTATATAATTTAAGAATATAAAACATAGTATTAGGTTGTGTATATAATTCATTTACGTATTTGTACGTATTTGTTCTTCTTATAAGTAAATAATTTATAAATACATTTACTAATTACCCAAAGGGGGTGGGATAAGCATAGAGGGAACAAACAAGGACAGACAAAGGGATTAAGCCTGTTGCATCGACCCCAGTGCGTAACTGTTACTTATTTAATCGATCCCGAAAGGATAAAAGGCAAATTTGACCTCGGCGGAATTTGAACACAGAACGTAATGGCAGACGGAATACCTGTTTCTTTATTACCAACAAGGGGCTAAACGTAGAAGGGACAAACAAGGACAGACAAACGGATTAAGTCGATTACATCGACCCCAGGGCGTAACTGTTACTTATTTAATCGATCCCGAAAGGATAAAAGGCAAAGTTGACCTCGGCGGAATTTGAACACAAAACCTAAATCAGACAAAACACCTCTAAGCTTTTTGCCTGTGGTGCTAAGGATTCTGCCGGCTCACCGCCCTTAATAAATCAAAAATATAATTATTTCTTTATTGCCCACAGGGGGCTAAACATATAGGGGACAAACAAGGACAGACAGAGAGATTAATTCGATTACAGCCTCCCTTAAATATTCATAAATATATAAAGAAAATATATTTGAAAACAAATGCAAATAATAATAATATCTATATAGAATTGGTTTGAACGCAGCTTTAATCATAGATCATAAATCTTCAAAATAAGGACTCACCTGAGACTTAAACACGGTAGCAATCAACACAGAGAAGAGTCTATACCTTCTAGTGCATAATTTTACACCTTACAGCCATAGCCAGGTCTGTTCTTCTAGAAATGTCGATTTTTAAAAGTGTTTAAGTCAATAAATATATATATGGTTCAGCTGTGTTTCTGGTGTGAATTTAATAAATAATATTCTTTTGTAACTTTCGAGAAATCACGTATGCTATGTTAAGAGTTTTTTAAAGTATTTCATTGTGAATGCAATCCAGAGTATAAGCGTATGCGAATGTGTGTATGCCTTTGTGTGGGCATTAGTGTATTTATGTGTGTATATATCTAGTCATATAAGCGTGTATGTGTGTGTGTGTGTGTGTGTGTGTGTGTGTTATGTGTGTGTGCTTCTGTATATCACAAAGGGGGAAATATAGATTTGCATACAGGAGAAGGCAAGCGTATGTACCCCCACACACACAAACGTACACACATACACACGGAGACACACATACACTTATTTCAGTTTTCGTCTGCCAAAAAGAGCAACAAGGCTCTGGTAGGTCCAAGGCTATAGTAGAAGTCACTTGCTCAAAGTACCTCGCAGTGGCGATGAACACGGAAGCATGAGGCTGGGCAGCAATCTTGTTACCACACAACCACGTGAATACATATAAATATACATATATATATATAAACACACACACCCACACACACCCACACACATATGAATTAGGTGAATGTGCATGTCCTTCGTTATCATTCGATGTCTCTGTATGCACAACAGAGGATAGAAAGCAGTAATTTAACTCAAAGAATTCAATGCCTAAACACGCTCGATACTTTAGTTAATTATCTAAAAACAACAATATTGATTTTTAAATAAAGAGATTTATTTCGTTCTGTAGGCTTGAAGAAACTCAAATCAGTTTCCGTGTCTATCCTTTATCTTTTCCTATAATAATGTATGTTGCGAATTAAACGAAATAGGGTTCTTCGATTGGCTCCCTAGCATGGAGATCAATGACTCCTTCTAAATCGGTAGTGCTGCTTCTTCTTTGCATTGAGAAACCACAGCATTTGCACTAAGAACCTCTGGAAAGAATGTCGAAGGAAAGAATCGCAAGACAGATTTTTCAAACCGAGACAAACGGCAGGAACTTAGAACGTAGAGTAATAATGAGACGGTTGTAAAATATACATCGTCTGAGGTGGTCATGTTTGGGAATCTAACTGCGGAGAGTAATGACGGTTGTTTTTGATAGAACCTTATTGATGATGAGTCTAAAGAGTCTTCCTCCATGAGCCCTGGAATAGAGGGCGAAGAATATGGATAGGATGAGGATAACTACTATTGAATAGTAAAGATTGTTTGTCAACATAACATGTTTAGGACGAATATTGCTGCAAGTTAGCTCCAGGTGACATCGTCTCCAGCTGTCTGTACGGCACGATCTTTGTCCTTATATTTTCGAACAAGGGAATCTAGCACCCCAACTCAGTTCAAAATAATATCTGTGTATCGCGATTTCCGGGTTATGTTGGCAAAAATCTTTATTCCAAAGTTCTGTTACTGAATATCTCTCGTGGTGAAATATAAAAATATAATTTTTCTACTTTTGTATAGTCACGGGTTTCAAGTTTTGGCACAGGAACAGCCGTATTGGAAGGGAAGGGGCCAAGTGGATTACAACGACCCTAATACTTGACAGCTACGCCATTTTGTACGGTGTAATCTGTACTATTTTAAAATCTTATTACGAGAGAAATCCAGCAACAGTACGTTGGGGTAAAGGTTTTTGCCAACATAACCCGGAAATCGCGATACACAGATATTGTTTTGCGCTGAGCTGGGATGCTAGATTCCCTTGTTCGAAAATATAAGGACAAATATCGTGTCGTACAGCCAGCTGGAGACGATTCTCCTGGGGCTAAATTACAGCAACATTCGTTCTAAACCAGGAGTACCACGTTATGTTGGCAAACAATCTTTAATATACAATAGTACTTATCCTCATGCCATTCATATTCTTCGCTCGCTCTTCCTGTGGTCGTGAAGGAAGACTTGTTAGACACATCATCAATAAGGTTCTATCGGAAACAACCGTCATTACACTCCGCAGTTAGATTCCCAAACATGACCACCTCAGACGATGTTTATTTTACAACCGTCTCATTATTACTCTACGTTCTAGGTTCCTGCCGTTTGTCTCGGCTTAAAGAATCTGTCTTTCGATTCTTTCCTTTGATATTCTTTCGAGATGTTCTTAGTACCACTGCTGTAGTTTCTCAATGCAAAGAAGTAGCAGCACCACCGATCTAGAAGGATTCCTTGATCTCCATGCTAGGGATCCAAATCGAAGAACCCATTTCTGTTAATACGTAACATACATGATTATAGGTACTCCATTTGCACCACCCGTTGCAAGAACTCTGTACAAGGCCATAGGCGCAGCTTTAAATATATCTCCTATACAAAATAAAACAACCCAACAGAAAACAAGCTTAGTGTTTGTGAAAATATTTACTGTTCGTGTTGTTACGCGTTGAACGCAAATTTCGCAGTTGCTTAATCGATTCAAGCTTTTGTCTATTTAGCTGTTGCTGAGCAGCTAAATAATAGTAATAAATGAAGTAGAAATATCCAGAATAGAGGACATACATGTGAAATATTACTAATTAATTTTGATATAGTTAATTACATTTGACAGAAATGGTCATTCTGAAATTCCCTACAGGTTACGTTTATCGATATTTATTGATCATCAATTCTTAATAATACCAACCATTACGTTTAACGCCTCGTCGAATTAGTAACAATCTTTGTCTTGTTGAGCAAATCATAGTAGAACAGAGTGTAAGCTTGTGGCAAATTGATATGAAGCAGTACTTTGGCTTGAGTTGTTTCTTGTGCACGGTTTTAAGAAATTTGTTTCCTTCTTCGAACAAAACAAACGCGACCCTAGATCAAATTTCTGGCAGTGGGATTTCAAAATGGGGGACACGCGAACATTTCAGGCACAAGGACTGACATTTTGGAGGTGTGGGTAATACCTCAGACAGTTGCTCCCATCAACCTCAGACAGTTGCTCCCATATGTACGAAAATAAAATTTGGGATTTATGGAGGGGCAAAGTTGGGAACAACTTTATATATATATATATATATATATATATATATATACCCTATTTCTTTACTACCCACAAGGGGCTAAACAGAGAGAAGACAAACAAGGATAGACAAACGGATTAAGTCGATTATATCGACCCCAGTGCATACCTGGTACTTATTTAATCGACCCCAAAAGGATGAAAAGCAAAGTGGCCCTCGGCGGATTTGAACTCAGAACGTCGCGGCAGACGAAATACCGCTATATATATATATATATATATATATATATATATATATATATATATATATATATATGCCGGTAATCCCGCGACTATCGCGGGTGTTACATTTCAAACCACACCGCGACAGGTGAAAATCCGCGAAGTAGAAACAGTACTGTATATTTATTATTATTATTATTATTATTATTATTATTATTATTATTATTATTATTATTATTATTATAATTTGTATATACTTATTTTATTATAAATGGAAAAAAACTCCATGGAGGAATCGACGTAACTTTAAATAATAATAAACCGCGATAAGTGATCCACGATGGACGAGGAATTACTGTATGTATTAATACATATACGCCTTCATATACATGTACGTTTACATATGTATGTATTTATGTATATACAGTTTAGAGACCGATGAGATTCTAACGATATCACCGATTATACTCTTTTACTTGTTTCAGTCATTTGACTGCGGCTATGCTGGAGCACCGCCTTTAGTCGAGCAAATCGACCCCGGGGACTTATTCTTTGTAAGCCCAGTACTTATTCTATCGGTCGATTTTGCCGAACCGCTAAGTGACGGGGACGTAAACACGTCAGCATCGGTTGTCAAGCAATGCTAGGGGGACAAACATATATATATATATATATATATATATATATATATATATATATATATATATATATATATATATATACGACAGGCTTCTTTCAGTTTCCATCTACCAAATCCACTCACAAGGCATTGGTCGGCCCGGTGCTATAGCAGAAGACACTTGCCCAAGGTGCCACGCAGTGGGACTGAACCCGGAACCATATGGTTGGTTAGCAAGCTACTTACCACACAGCCACTCCTACGCCTATCTGTAAGATATTTTTCTTTTGCTCGTGTCACTGAAATTAATGCAAACGGATAGTCTTAACGCTTGCAGCAACTGGAAATGACAAAGAACGGCTCATAAATTAATTATGATACTATACTTTAGAAATTTTTGCTGAGGTTTTTATACTACACAGACAATATTTTTTGCAGCTTAGGACATGTTTGTTTGCTACATTGTAAATGTTCATGCATTGAGAGTACAGGGTTCGTTTATCTCTGAATTGTGAGAAGAAGGTTGCTTTCCAATCACATGGTTCAGAGTTCAGTTCCCCTGCAGTGGAAGCTTATACAAGTGTTTTGTAGAGAGAGAGAGTAGCCTCAGGCCGACGAAAGCCTTGCTCGATGAGAACTTAAAGAATCAGCTCTCATCTATCCATCCATCCATCCATCCATCCATCCATCCATCCATCCATCCATCCATCCATCCATCAATCCATCCATCCATCCATCCATCCATCATCCATCCATCCATCCATCCATCCATCCATACATACATACATATACATAAATACATATGTGTGTGTGTGAGTGTATGTGTGTGTGTGCACGTGTGTGTGTGTCTGCCTGTCCATATGTATGAGGGTATGCGTGTGTATGAATGTGTGTGTGTGTGTGTGTGTCTATGTGTGTCTCCCACTACTTCTTGACAACTTGTGTTGTTGTTTTTGCATGCCCTTAACATAGCGGTTCGGTAAAAGGGACCGATAAAATAGGTATCAGGCGTGGAAGAAAAACAAGTAGTAAGGCCGATTCATTCGATAAGCAAATTCTTGAAGGCGCTGCCCCCGCATGGTCGCAGTCAAATGACTGAAACAAATCGAAGATGAAATATAGAAGATTAGATTCAGGGAAAATGAGTTGCAATAACAAAAATAACAAAAATAACAAAAAAACAAACAAAAAACAATGATTCTAACAAGTTTTCTAAGTTTACAAGAAATACCAATAAATCGTTCTGAAATGACACGAACGTTTTGGAGCATACGAAAGGCATGTTATCGTATAG
>NW_021834691.1:20000-27500 GCF_006345805.1 Octopus sinensis
AAATAAAAAGCAAAATCAACAACAAACAAAATATTAAACTAAAAGCTGACGTCGTGACCATCAACACGGTTTAACGTCCATAGAAAAATCAGAGCTGCAATCAAAATGTCTTCATTATTTTAAACTTTAAATCACTAATATATTTATTTTGTGATTTTATATTCATTTTTAACATTTTAATCTTGGAAAAAATGTCTTTGAGAAATTCTTTCGTGTGAGAAATTATCAATTGTGATAGACATTTCTGAATTTCAATTTATTATCAGCTTTACGAATGTAGTGGCCGTGTATATTAATTATTACAGATAAAGGTTGTATATATTGGCGTTTTGTCATTTCTTTTTCTTCTTATTCTTCTTGTATTCAAATTAATTTGATCTTAATATTTTATTCATTTATTTTTTTTGCTTTTGTTTGATCGTTTGTTTTGCTTGTCTGTTTTTTTTTTATATTTTATATTTTATTCTTTTGATTTTTGAGTCTCATTTGAAATTCCTACACATGCTCTTCACATATATTCACACATTTTCTGCACATGCAAACTAAGCTGACCGAATTTATACACGTTTAAATGCATGCCATCAGATATCAGTATGGAAAACATATTCACACGCATCATCATCATCATCATCATCATCATCCTCCTCCTCATCATCATCATCTTTATGATCTTCATCGTCGTGATCATGATCATCATATTTATCATCTCCTTCATGATCATGATCATCCTTATCCTCAGCATCCTCATCATCTTTATTATCATCTTCATCGTCGTGATCATCAACATCAATCATCATCATCATCAAGATCATCATCATCATCATCATCATCATCATCAACATCATGGCATCACAGCGGTTGGAAACCACGGAAGACGTATACACAACAGCTAGTAATATATATATATATATATAATATATATATATATATATATATATATATATATATGTTGCAAAAACCTCCTCCGATCATGAATGACCATGAGATTGCACATAGAATTCTCCCCTCTGAGGCACAAGTCCGGGCAAGTTTGTATATGAAAGACCAACACTCGCCCATGCATAACAGCCTCCCTTCTCCACACCACTGATGTTATCCAAAGGAGAGGCAAAGGGATCAATACAGCTTGGCATCAGTGAGATCGCAACGTGAAATAAAGTGTCTTGCTCAAGAACACAAGTAGCAGCCCGGTCCGGGAATCGAACTCACAATCTCGACGCTATATATATGTCTGTGTATATTGGAGAAATTATGATGCGTAAAGCACTGGCACAGTTTCGATTACCTGTTGTTATCCGTAGATTTACTGCAGTAACTTCGTAGTGGCAGTTGGAGTAACAGTACTAATAAAATAGGAGATGGGATGTGTAAGAGACTTTATTGGGTACAACATATGTTTCGACCCGTTCTGTGTCTCTTCAGATACCTCAATAAAAGCTCTCACTACAGATTTCTTGAGTCGGCTTACGTACCGCTACATAAATGCAAGTACTTTAATTTTCAATCCTACAACAATCTATATATATAAAGCTGAAGTTGTCTCTGTATGGCAGGTTTGGTAGCCTTCAACTAACATTATGTCCTCCGAGACCCTGCGACGCAAGCTGACAAAAATTGAAAGTGTGATAGAAGAAGGCTCTTACTTCCGTAGAAGAAATAATTCAAATCGGACCATGTTAAGACCAAAATTATTTACATCAAAAAGGTGCTTTTTTTTCTATGAAAATCCCTATTTTTTTACGATTTTTTGACTGCCGTGTCGCCATTTATCGGTGTATTTCAACCTGAAAAATGTTCACTTAAAGAGAATAAAAAGCTACATAATGCAATTCTTTTACTTTTCAAAAATGCCAATTCTAAAGGGCCGAAACAAATCCGAGCAACGCCGGGCGATACTGCTAGTATACAATACATAGAATTTCACATCAGTTAGCATTGGACTAAAGACATAAGCACGAGTGAATTAGTACAATCCCTTATAGTCAAAGCTCTTAGGATTTCACCACTTCTAAGTCACCTACAGTGAATTCAATATTGGGTTGAAGTTTACCTTTCATCCTTCTGTTACAGATGAAATAAAGTGATGTAGTACCTTCTAGCAAGTCAAAAGTAACGTATGCGATGTCTTTTAGTATATTTCATACCTTTCAGCTGTCAATAGTCTTTTTCCAAAATTTTACAGTCGATGAAATGAAGAAAATCTATGTAGAAGAATCGATTCAATCTGTGTTATCTTTTCAAACTGTTTTATCGTCGACTATCGGGTGAAGAAACTAACACAGACTAAAATATTCTGCTCATATACTTTCGCGGATTTAAATATTTCTAGTGGTAAGTTCCTGCAATAACAATTGTCGTTCCGTCAGTTACGACGGCGAGAATACAGCCTGTTCAAGAAATTAATGTGCAAGTAACTGAGCACTCCACAGACACGCTTACCTATAACATAGTTCACATGGAGATTCAGCGTGACACAGAATGTGACAAAGCTGGGTATCGAACTCATGAAATTACGATCGTGAGCCGAATGCCCTTACCACCTACTAGCGCACCTTCGGGGGATAATAAGTGAATTTATGTTAATTAGTGTGGAGGCGCAATGGCCCAGTGGTTAGGGCAGCAAACTCACGGTTGTAGGATCGCGGTTTTGATTCCCAGACCGGGCGTTGGGAGTGTTTTTAATGAGCGAAAATACATAAAGCTCCGACTCCTTCACCACATCTTTCTCTCACTTTCTCTTCCTGCTTCTGTTGTACCTGTATTTCGAAGGGCCACCCTTGTCACACTCTGTCTCACGCTGAATGTCCCCGAGAACTAAATTAAGCGTACACGTGTCTGTGGATTGCTCAATCACTTGCACATTAATTTCACGAACAGGCTATTCCGTTGATGGGATGAACCGGTACCCCCATCGTCGTAACCTACGGAGTGCCGCCACGATGTTAACCACATATTTCTTTGTCAGAATGTAAATGCTTGGTCATCTCTAAATAATTAACACATTGTGGAAGAGAGATAAATATAGTGGAATAGAGTGAAACAAAGAGGGGAAGTGTGTGTGTGTATGCGTGTTAGAGAGAGAGAAGAGGCCATTCTCATGGACTGGACTAGAGGAACGTGGAATGAAATGAACTTCTCATAGATAAAACGCACTGGCCGAGGCCACGTATTGAGCACCGATCATAAAACCTCACCACTATTCCGTATATTTTTACCTGTTATATTGCAGATATATGACATACACATTATAGCATAATAATGTGGTTTTACTCCGGTATAGAGAATATATGTTATGTAACATATTAATTCAGACCAAAAGCAGATAATTTTATATAATATGGTTTAAGATAAATAGATTTTTGAAAATTGAATTTTGGCAGAATAATTCTGTTTTGAAGAATCGAAAACTGACATAATAACAAAATAAAAAAAAAAACGGTATATCAGTTGAATGATAAAAGTTTATTTTCCTGCATTATGAGCAAATATTTATTAATTATTGATCAATTGAAATTGGGAATTTATGTAGAGCGAGTTCGAAGAGAAAAATATCCAATATAAATTACGCTATTGACATTATGGGACACAGACACCCGCAGGCACCCACTCACACACACAAACTTACACACAAATATAATGTATATCTTACTTAATGTATGTGTATGTATATATTTATGTATATATATATATATATATATATAAATATGTATGTATATATATATACTTAAATATCAATATATGTATATATTATGTATATACATATATATATATATATATATATATATATAATATATATATATATATTATATATATATATATATATATATATATATATATAAACATATATATATGTATATATATATCTATATGTAGAGAGAGAGAGAGAGAGAGAGAGACAGGGAGAGAGAGAATTCACAAAAAAACGAAAGATGAAGGCAAGTGGTGTAGACAACAAATAGTTTTATTAGTTTAACGCTCGGGAAGTGAAAATGTCTTTAACGTTTCGAGCCTACGCTCTTCCACGGAAAGGAACACAGAAATAAAGAAACAAGAGAGAAAATAAAGAATGTGTAGGGTCTAGCGATCTATCATTGCACATTTTCACACCACAAAACATTTTTCGAACGAGCAACACTGACTCTACAGCTCCATGCATTGAAATAACTAAATATTAACTACTATTGGAACTTACACAGCATGTACAGGAAACCTTTTTTCCGCCTTTTCTACCACTTCTGTACACCATTTTCATCGAGTAATGGAACTGCAACTAAATATCTTTATATATCTTATTTATACATTCATTCTCTATTTCCTTCTATATTCCCTATCTTTTCTACAATAATTCAAACTCAAATATTTTATTTCACCGTCTCTGATGAATGAACTGTAGAAAAATCGGCTCTAATGTATGTACGTATCTATGTACACAGACATGTAGGAAGTAAAGAGACACCTTTAATTTTCAAAATCTTTTATTTGATATTAATTGGTAGAAGGAGAGGTTTTCTTCTCGCTGCTCGTCCATAATACCCCATGCTTATGTAGATATGTAACACATGTTCTTGGACTGACTTTTAGCTCTTTTGCAATGTCAGAAGCCTTCGAACGGTGTTCGTTTCCCACAATTATCTTCAAACAGCGAAGCTTCGTTTACGATGGCCCAGGTCGGCTGGGACGAGAATCCGTTGATTATTTTCCTTGGCTTTTGAATTGCACAATAATTCTGTTAACAGTAGCAAGAGGAATTTGAAGATTTTCGGCAATTTTTTGCTGGCTAAGAGCAGCCTGAGATTGCCCAACAATACGACCTCTTTGAAAAGCTGACAGTTCTGCTAAATGGCATGGTTACTCTTCGCAAATGTTTAATATTATGGCGCCTGAAATGAAAAAGAATAATTACATTGTAAATTCTACACGGCTGAAAACATATTAAGATGTTTAGATAAGAAATTTTGAAAATTAAAGGTGTCCATTTACATTGAGCTGGCCTGTATGAAGTGAAAGCCTATGGGAGATGGTCACAAGTGGTTCTTGCGGTCGACAGTCAAGCCAAGAAAGGAAGATCATGGCTGACCAGACACCGGTCACGTGGAAGGAGGAGAGATGGGTAGGTGACAACGGGATTGAAGGATTAGAAAAAATCAGAGACAAAGAGAAATGTACAGGGGAGATAAACAAGTGGGAAGAGAGAGAGAGAGAGAGAGAGAGGAGAGAGTGAGAGAGAGAGAAATGAGGATGATGATTATGATGACGAAAAGTAGAATGAATGAGGATCATATTTTATAATCACTATAATTATTTCGGCGCCGTTTTACAATCGTAGTATACAGATGAGATGCTGTATAATCATTATATTCCATTCAAGGAGTAAAATATGCCTCCTCCAGTGATTGTCTATATCAATCCTTCGCTAGATTCTATCATTTCACTCGTTGCAACAATGCATATACAAAGCTGGGTGTAATTTCCAGCAGTTTACGCACATAACAAAACCCATAGCTATAATTATAGATAAAATACAATTATAATCACAATACCAAATACAGAAATAACGAAATTGACCAAAAGCAAAGGTCAGGCGGATTATAAATTACAATTCTGTCTTCGTGGTCAGATTATAAAGAAGAAAATGCAAAACAGTCTGAAGAATGAAATTAAGATTTTAGAGATAATGAAGTGATAAAGTGATTACGGAAGATTTTTAGACTTACCACCTGTTTCTTTGTTAGAAGAATCTAAATTACCCTGGCTTTCGCGACAAAACAACTGGTTCTATTCTACACTGAAGTCAACCTCCATTTAAAGTTAATTTATTATCGTCTAGCCTTTATATTAATGTTTGAAACAATTAGAAAAATCAGTTATGAGACATCTTTGCATTCACGTATACATACATATTGCTTTATATAACTACCAATAAGGGTGTATATATCGTCTTCCATACAGACATTGACACACACATACATACACACGCACAAGCACCCACACACACACGCATATATATATATATATTATATATATATATATAGATATATATATATATATATATATATTATATATTAATATATATATATATATACATATATTAATATCTACATTGTGACTTGACATAATAAGCAAAAAATTTATCACACATTATATGCCGACAGCAATATGTAAACTGTTATATATATATTATATATATAATATATATATAAGATAGATAGATAGATATAGTTATATAGATAGATACATATATAGTTGAAATTTACAGAAAAACCAAAGATGAAGACAGGTATATAAACAAAAAACAGGTGTATTAGTTTAACGCCCTGGAATGTGAGAAAATCTGTATATATAAGGTGAGACAATCTTTATATAATTTTTCCAACCTATATTAAAGATACATATATATATATATATAATATATATATATATATATATATATATATATAATATATATACTATATATATATACAATAGAAATATGTTACAAAAAGAAAATTGAAACTACACGTGGAAATGTGAGGGGAAAGTACGAAGGAATATAAGCCAAAATTCACATTGGAAATCACAAAAAGTAAAGGCTTTTTTTGAAAAGTAATGCAAGATATATACAATTAGATGAACTGTCGTAGGAATAAAAGTACTAAAAGTCATTATTGTGAATTGTGAAATTTAAAAGCATACCGGTTTCGTAAATTTACTAATCGTTGCTTTGAATGCACACCGATTAATGAATAGTGTCAAGTCTACTAGTGCCTGAGTAAAAGGATTATGTATAAGGGAGGTAAGTAGTTCTGGATTTGGTGCAATTAGGGTAGATATAGATCTGTAATGCGAATGGTGTATGGGATGTATGAGGGTTAGTGGTATTAAATGAAAGGTTAGTAATGTTCTGTATTATGTTATGTGTTCAAATAAGTTGGGGAATATATTTATTGATGAAAGTTGCCTCTTCATTCATTCTTTCTTGTTCTGTGAACATTGATAAACGGGGGAAATTAGGAAATTAGGATTAAGATTCCTAGCACATCTTTCTATGTATTCACTATCTGTATTGTGGGTGGCGAATTTGTTCTTTGTGGTGAGTTGTTCTTCGACGGAGTGATATTCCTGTTTGGCCAAGGTAATTATTACGACACCCTAGGCATGTAATGGCATAGATTGGATTTTCCGAGGAACAGGTGAAATTTGATATGATCTTAAAGATTTCACATTATTTAAAGTGGAATTTTGAACCCTCCAAAAGGTGAGGGCATGTACCACAGTTAGGTCGCTGACACTTTTTCACTTTTAGTTCTGCTGTTAATAGATATAGTCCTGCGCTGGTTAATATTTTCTTCTGTGATATAGGTTGGAATTTGCTTTTAGATAATTTTGTATGAGCTTACAATGTTCATTGTTTTGTACAATTTTGTTCATTATCTCCTGTAAGGTTGGGCAAGGTGTGGAGATGTATGGGAGAATTTTAAAGTGTGGTTTAGTATTTCGGTTGACTTCCCTTATAATTCGCAC
>NW_021834691.1:32500-45000 GCF_006345805.1 Octopus sinensis
ATGATAGAAATGTTGTTTTGACTAATCTTGAAACGTACGTTCTCGAAAACCTTTAGCATTTGATTTTTCGATGTCATTACCCCCAAACTTTTGTGAGTTAAATTATGCAAACACTATATATGAGAGAGATTTCTTTAAGTATTAGAAATAGCCTTAAAAAGTTTTTTAGCTGCTATTTCTAATGAGTTCAGTATGCGGCAAAGTAATTTATTTTACTAAGCCCTTTTATATAATATATATATATATATATATATATATATATATATATATATATATATATATATATCCCTGTATGTATTTATATAAACGTCCGCATATATGCACTCATATATATAACAGAGATAACCTAAATGAAACAAAAGTATACAGTATCCTGTGCCGAATGAAATTATATACATTCGCACACCTACCTACCCACCCTTACATCTTTATATGTATGTACATGTACGTATAATCTCTCTAACAAGGCACCTCTATGCATTCAAACGTGTTCACTACAATTATAGATAACGAGGTATTATCAAATGCCCAGTAAATATTCATATTTAGTTCATAAATTATTTATGGCTATGACATTAATGAAACAGTGAAATGATGTAGTAGAAGTGGGTGTGATCTTACATCGTAATAAGTCATTCCGTTGTGAAATTTCTGTTTCGAAGTATGTGTTTCTCATCAGCCGGTGTTAATAATTAAACTACTTCATCTCTTAATGCAGTATGGATTTAGTCACATAATGGTAGGTATAATAGCTCCCTTTATGGTATATGTGACAAGACGGTATGTGTTCTATCTAACAAGGGGGAAAAGACCTTCCTACTGTTTTCTGTTAAATATTTATTATTTTCTACTCTAGGGACAAAGCTCGAAATTTTGGGGGAAGGGGGCCAGTCGCTTAGATCGACCTCAGTATGCAACTGGTACTTAATCTTTCGAAAGGATGAAAGGCAAAGCCGACCACGATGCAATGTAAACTCAGAACGTAAAGACAGACGAAATACCGCTAAGCATTTCGCCCGGCTTGCTAAAGTTTCTGCCTGCTCGACACCTTCCTTTAAATATTCATTAGCACTATATTCTGTCGGTGGACAGTCAGTGCTTTTATAAATGTAAACATTTCCTTTCTTAGTGAGAATCTTTTTATCTTTTATCGCTAGCCCGCGGCCATACTGGGGCACCGTCTTGAAGAATTTTTTGTCGAATGAATCGATCCCTGTACTTGCTTTTTAAGTCTGATACTTATTTCATTGATGTCTTTTGCCTTACCGTTAAGTTACGGGGAATGTGAATTCACCAACGACGGTTATTAAGCTGTGATAGAAGACAATCAAAAACACAAAGAAACACATAGACATAGCGGTTCAGCAGAAAGGGAACAGTGGAACAAAGACCAGACCTTTTTTAAAAGAATGACTGTAGTAGATTTTTACGACTAAACCCCAGCATCACCAGCAATGAAAATGGTAAAAGACAAATGATGCCTATATTATAAGAATTTATAATCTTCGAGTGACAGATATATACGACGGGATTCTTTCAGTTTCCTTATATCAAAACCAATCAGAAGGCTTTGGTCGGCCCGGGGCTTCTGTAGAAGACACTTGCCCAAATTGACACGCAGTGGGAATGAAACTAGAAACATTTGGTTTCCATGAAGTGGATGACATCGACCCCACTGCTGAACAGGTACTTATTTTATAGATTTAAGTCGAAGGCGTCCTCGGAATAAGTTGAATGCGAAACGTAAAGCCGAACGAAATGCCGGTAAAGATTTTGAACCTGGAAACCTATGGTTGAGAAGCAAGCGTTTTACCACACAGCCATTCCTGTGCCTAGAGTAACGGAAATAACAGGGCAATGCGAAACATTGATAAATTGAAATGTTGGCGTATGATGAAACTAACAACAGTAATGGGAAGGTCTGCAAATACAAGATGGGAGTTGAATAAGGAATTTGCTGAGGCGATGAGGAGAACTTTACGAAGAGAGAGAGAGAGAGAGAGAGAGAAAGAAAGAGGGAGAGATAGAGAGAGAGAGAGAGAGAGAGAGAGTGTGTGTGTGTGTGTGGAGACAGAAGGGGGATAAAGAGAGGGAGATGATGATGCAGATATGAAATGTTTACTAATTTTGATAACTAATGTACTTATACGACGATATTGGGCGAAAACGAAGAAGTATTCCGACTTCGCGCATTAAAATAATTTATTTCGATAAAGTAACGTATCATATCATAGTCGTCGTCGTTGTCGTCGCCGTCATCATTATCATCATCAACGTCATCTTCATCATCCTCCTCCTCATCATCATCATCATCACCACCACCAAAACCACCACCACCACCACCATTGCCATCATATCATCATCATCATCATCATCATCATCATCATCATTCATTAACATCACCATCATAATCATCATCATCATCATCATCATCATCATCATTATCGCCATCGTCGTCGTCGTCGTCATCGTCATCATCAATCATCGTCATCTTTATTACTACCCTTATAACTATGATTATGATGACAATGATAATGATCATAATCATTTATATTATTATTATTATTGTTGTTGTTGCTGTCGTTGTTATTATTGTTTTTGTTATTAATTATTATTAATGCCATTGCTTTGTTTTCTACGAGCTTTTACAAGTCTCACCTGGAGACCTCAGGTAGCAGAAAGTCGGACGTTTTATTCTAGGTGTTGTTTATGATTAGTAGTCAATGATACATTTTACGAATCGGAGAACTAAGATGCTGTTAAATTCATAATATTTTAGCTTTGAGAGAGTTAAAAAAAATAATGAGGTCTTTTCAGTGGACGCGACGAAAATTTTGACTCTGAATTATAATTGCTTAAGTGAAGTTAACAACCTCTATGTGTTTTTGAATGGGTGACATGGGTCTTCCACTTGTATTGGTAATTAGTAACTTGAACCGCTATCATTCATGATTTCACTCCTGTAAATGGGTATCGGGTCGTACAAAGGATTATTCTGTCATTGGGAGGACGTCCATCATAATTTGAAGTTTTTCCTGCCTTAAAATTGAAGTAGACCTCATAATTCCTCGTTCTGGCTATTACTCTTTTGTATTGTTGCTTAAAGAAACCTACGTACAGGGAGTGGCAAAAGACGTGTGTGGCAGAAAAAAAATCATCCATAGTTTTACACGACCAGTGCTGTGGCTCCAATGAAGTTAAGAAGATCGTATATAAAAATGAGATTAAAGGGCAACACACGGGTACATATATATATATAAGTGTGTTTGACTTAGTGTTAAAATCTGGTGTGCAGTTCAACAAAGGGTGATGCCGTAGTAGGAGGGTGAGAGGGGGTACTATGCTAATAGAAGTAAAGTTGAGCTAGGAGGTAAGAATGAACAGGAAGAAGGAGGAGGAGATGATTCTTGGGGGAGCGGTGTAGCGGTTTATCGACGGGGAGACCAAAGGGGCTAAGAGTGAAAAAATGGGACAATAGGGTAACAAAGAGAAAACCGTGGAGAACTGACAAAATGGAAAATTGGGAAATTGAAGAAGGAACAACGGAAAAGGAAAAGAGAAAAAAGTATTAAAATTTTTTTTTATATATTTAAAAAATATTAAACAATTGCAGCGTGGAAAGTGTTTATAAGCCATTTGGAGGCGCAATAGCCCAGTGGTTAGAGCAGCGGACTCGCGGTCATTGGATCGCAGTTTCGATTCCCAGACCGGGCGTTGTGAGTGTTTATTGAGCGAAAACACCTAAAAGCTCCACGAGGCTCTGGCAAGGGGATGGTGGTGATCCCTGCTGTACTCTTTCACCACAACTTTCTCTCACTCTTACTTCCTGTTTCTGTTGTACCTGTTTTTCAAAGGGCCAGCCTTGTCACTCTCTGTGTCACGCTGAATATCCTCGAGAACTACGTTAAGGGTGCACGTGTCTGTGGAGTACTCAGCCACTTACACGTTAATTTCACGAGCAGGCTGTTCCGTTGATTCGGATCAACGGAACCCTCGTCGTCGTAACCGACGGAGTGCTTCCATAAGCCATTTAAGAAACACAGAAAACCGTGAGATTCACTTCAACATTTAAATCTAATTTGTCAAAACATTTTCGTCGCTTTGAGACCGCGACCTGTTCACTGACAAATTTCCACGCTGCAATTGTTTTCGTTCCAGCACACGATCTCAGATCAGGTCACTTGCTATGCAAGTACATCTCCGTAAATAAAATATATTTAAACTATTTAAAGAAAAGCGATCTTAAAGATGACGAGAAACTCAGGTATTAATGTAAATATATTTATATGAACAGTGAGCAGTAATGAGGTCTTTGAAAATCCTCGTTTGAGAAAACCCCGAAAGTTTTTTGGCCCTATTCTACCATCTTTCACTCTTAGCCTTTGGTCTCCCCCATCGATAAGCTGCTACACCGCTCCCCCAAGTACCACCTCGTCCTTCTACCGCGTCATTCTTTCCTTCTAGCTCATCTTTACTTCTTTCAGCATAGTACCCCGACTCTCGCTCTCCTACTATGGCGTCACCCAGTCACTCTGTACTTGACCACGACCATATTGCCTGAGTTGCACCAATATTTTTTTACTATATAACGCCTGTCTCCAGCAATTAAATAGATTAGACCCTTGGCACCGTATTTCATGAACAGAGAGACGAATACGAAGGAAGTGTGACTGCGCCGTATTTAGAACTTGGTATATAGAGTTCCATAATGAAATAATACCGCAAAATCTTGTGACCGTCGCTCTACCAATTTTGACAATGTATTACTTGCTATCACGTGATGACTTAAATAAATTATGTGCTTAATGACCAAAGAGATTTTGGTATGAAGAACCGACACATCAACGCAGAATCTAGTCTCGTTGTCTTCCGTGTAATTACTACACAAATTATAGATTCTGATCAAAGCGAGAATTTTTAAAGAGAACAGGTGCTACGATATCATTATTAAGGTATCGCACACATCGCCTGATGAGGCGGAGCTCCGTTGGAAACACAAACATGGGATTATACTTTCAGTATTTTGAAGCACGACATTTCTGTAGTCTACACATACGCTTACCATGATATGGAATCCAGGAAGGCAGGGAAAGGCAAGGGGAAGTTTCTTGTAATTATGTTTTAAATATTCATTAATATTGAAATATTGTCGGCGACCGTAGCGCTCCGGGAAACTTCCGATCGTTGATTAAGATAACCAGTCTCATCAAATTTGCTATTAAATTCTTCATAATTACGTTTTCTTTTTCTTTTTCTTTTTTTAGTTGTTTAGTTCTAAATCAGCTATGACGAATAAATCTATAGTCAAAGGTTCCATTTAGGACCATCTCGAGGATTTTCAAAAAAATTGTACGGGGAGTGGCAAAAAACGTGTGTGGGAGAAAAAAAACCATCCATAGTTTTACACGACCAGTGCTGAAGCTCCAATGAAGTTAAGAAGATTGCATATAAAAATAAGATTAAGGGGCTACACACGGGTACATATATCTATCTATCTATCTATCTATCTATCTATCTATATCTATCTATCTATCTATCTATCTATCTATCTATCTATCTATCTATCTATATATATATATTATATATATATATCGTGAAGGCGCATGGCTCAGTGGTTAGAGCGTCAAGCTTACGATCGTGAGGTTGTGAGCTCGAATCCCGGACCGGGCTGCGTGTTGTGTTCTTGAGTAAGTCACTTTATTTCACGTTGCTCCAGTTCACTCATTTGTAGAAATGAGTTGCGACGTCACTGGTGCCAAGCTGTATCGATCTTTGTCTTTCCCTTGGATAACACTGGTGGCGTGGGAGGGGAGGCTGGTATGCATGGGTGACTGCTGGTCTTCCATAAACAACCTTGCCCAGACTTGTGTCTAGGAGGGTAACTTTCTAGGTGCAATCCCATGGTCATTCATGACCGAAGGGGGTCTTTACCCTTATATCGTTAGCTACTACACGCATTTTTTTCTCTCCTTGTTTCTCTCCTTGTTTTTTCTCTTTCCCTTTCTGTCGAAGAGCGTAGGCTCGAAACGTAAAAGACTTTTTCTATTCCTGAGCGCCGTAGTAATACATTTGTTTTGTTTGTACTCCACCTGCCTTCGTCTTTTGTTTATTTTCGTAAACTTCTCCTTTATAATATATATATATATATATATATATATATATATATATATATATATATATATATATATATATATAACCGGGGGCCCATTAATCTTATTTTTATATATGTTAACATACTACACACAGTTTCACACACACAATAACCCACACTCACACAGACACAAAACTCACACAAATATATGTTTATATAGATACGCCATGTGTATGGTAGAAGAAAATTCTCAACCATTCTCCCTTACGTTTTCATATATTACATACATACATACATATATATATATATATATATATATATATCATATATATATATATACACCCATGTGTAACCTCTTAATCTCATTTTCATAAATGCTAACGTGCATACAAACATACACACACGCACGCACACACATACATAATACACACACTATCACACACACACACATACATACATGTAAGTATGAATATGAATGTTGATGTTATCGAATCGAGTAAAAAGGTTTAAAACAAACATACATCAACACAAATATAAATATATGTTTGCGTCATTCATACTTATATTTGCTCTCGTATTCATTACAATTTATAGACATAACATATACATGCAAGACAAGACAACATTTTTTTGTCTATGCCCAATGCAAAAAAATCTGGTACTAAGCCAGTATTCGCAAACACAGACAGAGACAGTGGAAGAACAGCAACGCATATTCTCACACAATCGCGAACGAACACCCCAAAACGTACAGACAGATACACACTTGTATCTTCACAGAGATTACATAGAAATGTTTGCGGATGTAATTCTGAAGAGATTGTTTCAGAATTATGCAGCAACGTTTTCCTATTTGTTACTGTTTGTTGATACAATACAAAATTACCATAACATGACGTAACCGAAGATAAAACTTCATTGAAATTCTGATCTCGCCGTTGTAATAAAATAATATTGATTCACAAGCGGTTTTTATTTTATTTTTATCAGTGTAGAATCCGGAAGCTGTGTAATCTGGTAATGGTGTGTCGCGATCAGTAACGAAGCAGCCCATAATAAAGTTCATACAAGATATTTCAGTAAGTTCTAAATTACTAGAGAGAATTGAAGAATCAAATATTTCCACCCGAATTCTTGTGTATCGTGTGAAAACGAAGCGAGACAGACCAAATAATCTCTTATCGCAGGCTGTTGACACATAGTATGTGTGTGTGTGTGTGTGTGTGTGTGTGTGTTTGTATGTGTGTGTGTGTATTATTATGTCTGGATAGAGTGATTCAGTTTTAGTGGTGGCCCATGGCCTAGTGGTTAGAGCAGCGGACCGCGGTCGAGGGTTCGCGGTTTCGAATATCAGACCGGGCGATGTGTGTGTTTATGAGAGAAACACTTAAGCTCCACGCGGCTCCGGCAGAAGGTAATGGCGAACTTCTGCTGACTCTTTTGCCACAACTTTCTTTCACTCTTTCCTCCTGCATCTTGCAGCTCACCCGCGACGGACCGGCGTCCCATCCAGCTAGGGAACCTATACGCCAAGGAAACCGGGAAACCGGCCGTATAAGCCAGGTGAGGCTTGAGAAGGAACAAACATTCAGGTTTAATGCCTTATTAATTAACACACTCACCGGTTCGATTTCCACTCATTTACTTCCTTAATTCTGCTAAAATTTCCGCCGTGTCTTGCAACCTCTTCAATACTTGTTGACTCTGTCCTTTATCAGAGCTGCGTTCTTTTTGTTTGTTTGCTTGTTTGTTTGTTTGTGCGCATGTGTACATGTGTATACGCATGTATTTGTATGTATGCATGCATGTGTATATATATATGCATATATATATGCCTGTGTGTACCTTTGTATGTATGTCTGTATCCTGCATATTCATGTTTTTATGTTTGTATATCCATGTTTGTGCATATGTATGTGTGTGTATCTGGTCAGTTTTCTTTTGTGTATGTATGTGTGTATGTGCGTATGTGTGTATGCGTGTGTGAGCTTTTCTGTTCGTAATACCTATGTATCTATCTATCTGCTTATTTACTTGTTTACTTACATATCCACTTACGTACTTATATATATATACATATATATATATATACATATATATATATTTACATATATATACATACATATATATATACATCTACATAACAGCTTACTTATATAAATTAAGATTAAAAGTTCATAGTAAACACGTAAACATGGCTACTCATACGCTCACATGTGCGCTCGCGGACCCACGTTCGTACTTATACGTCACTATGAAAACGTACACATCTTCACTCGCAGTTTTCGCCAAATGTATACGCATATATATACAAACTCATACACACACACGCGTACCGTAAAAGTTCATACATACGTCTATATACGCACAAGCACAAGAAAAAACACGGTTAAAGGTAACAATACAGAAAAAAACAAAAGGATGTATACAAAGCGTAAAAACCACGTTCATATACGGACATGCCCTTATGCACTCATACACCACACACGCCCATATATATATATATATATATATATATATATATATTATATATATATATATATATATATAATATATATATATAATATATATAAGCCAAGGTACAAAATGCTAAAATACTTTATAAAAACCTTTCAGTTCCGGTTTTCAGACATTGAGACTTTTTCGACTGTAAGTATGGAAAACAATAAAATTTTAGAAAAATTAAAAGAAAAGTTTTTTAAAAGAAAATTTTAATAGTATTCAAATACAAGGGGCATTTTCTGCGTTGCTGCCTGTCTCTGTCTCTCTTGCGTTATGTGTGTTAGCGTGTGTATAAATGTAGATACAGACACACACATGAACATATGAGTGCGTGTATCTGTGAATGTGTGTGTATGTGGAGCGATAACGGTTCAGATTTTGGTTACAAGGCCAGCAAATCCAACTGGCATGTGTGTTGTCGTCCACGAAAAGATAAAAGGCAAAGTTGACCTCGGTGACGTTTCAACGCAGACTGTACAGACGAACGTATTGCCGCTATGCATCTAGCTGAGGGTGCTAACGATTCTGCCAGTTCGTCGACTTACGTGGAGTTATAATAAAAAGAGATCTACATTAAACTGAAGGAAGGCGTAGGAGTGGCTGTATGGTAAGTAGCTTGCTTACGAACCACATGGTTCCGGGTTCAGTCCCACTGTGTGGCACCTTGGGTAAGTGTCTTCTACTATAGCCTCGGGTCGACCAAAACTCTTTTGAGTGGATTCGGTAGACGGAAACTGAAAGATGCCCGTCGTATATATATATATATATGTATGTGCGTGTTTGTGTGTCTGTATTTGTCCTCCCAACATCGCTTGACAACCGATGCTGGTGTGTTTACGTCCACGTAACTTAGCGGTTCGGCAAAAAAGAGACCGATAAAATAAGTGCTAGGCTTACAAAGAATAAGTCGTGGGGTCGATTTGATCGACTAAAGGCGGTGCTCCAGCATGGCCACAGTCACATGACTGAAACAAGTAAAATAGTAAAAGAGAATGTTCAATATTACGTAATGCATATATTTATTATTCTTTAAAGAATAATGTGTGTGTATATGTGTGTTGTGTGTATGTGTGCGTGCACGGGGGAGTGTATCTCTATATGACTGTATGAATACGTGACAATAACCTTGTGAACAAGGTAAATCGAATTAGCCCATGTTGCCGCACAGGGGGATTGAAACCGTAACGACGTGCTCGTGAAACGGTCTACTAATCCAGTCATATATAAAACGCCGTGTATGAATACAAATACACACATCAATTATAAAGGAGGAGCTTGCTGTTAACAAGATATATTTATTCGATGCGTAAAACAGTCTGTGCTGTGTTTTATTATAAAGTCAACATTTTAAACTCGTAACGTTTACGACAAACTGAAATTGAGAGCTTTCATTCTTAAATGTATTGGCTATCGACTCTGTATGTATACATACATACAGTCATATATACGTACACAGGCATACACATACATACACACACATATTTGATGTATCAAACAAGAACCTAGAACTCAGATTACGAGTATCTATCTATCTATTTATCTATCTATCTATCTATCTATCTATCTATCTATCTATCTATCTATCTATCTATCTATCTATCTATCTATCTATATATATATATATATATATATATATATATGAATATGCCCTATATATATACTCATACATACATATAGCTGTGTATGTGTGTAGGTATAATATGTATATATGTATAATATATATATTTTTATATATACATGTGCATGTATGTATATTTGTATATTTATATATATATATATGTAGGTATGTATATATGTATGCATGTGTGTGTGCTTATGTGTGTGTTTGCGTGTGTACGTATCGTAAGAGAAATTAAATGGAGAAAGAGTGAAATTGAGCTATACACATACATATTCATATGGTTGCCTCTTGCCAACCGACCAACCAGCCAGCCAGCCCAGCCAGCCAGCCAGCCAGCCAGCCAGCCATTTTTTTTTTTTTCTAATTTATTATTAATGGAGTCAACATCAGAATTGTATTAGTGTTATTTTTGCTCTCAAAAGAATATCGATTTCATAGGTAGTAGATATTCTGTCATATTGATCTTCGAACCATTAGATAACTAAATATTTACAACGAAGCTTTTAGATAACATTTATGTAGAGGTGTCAAATATCACACCTTTGCTCCTTTTCCATTTAGGATGTTATGGATTCCGCTTTTGTTTTTAATACATCCATCTACGAAATTCCTGTCGACTGTCAATTGTGTATCATATTTCTATGATATTGCATTGACATGTGCATGTATATATATAATATAGATTATATAATATATATATATATATATATATATATATATATATACAGAGAGACGAAAAGAGAGAGGGGGATAAAATACAGAAAGATTAATAGAAGCAAACAATAGAAGTGTGCGACCCCACGTGATTTGCGGTCATCACCGAATTTTATGATTGCCACCATTTTTTCCCCTGTCTATTCATTGGTTGATGTTATACAGCCAACCAACTTCTATGATGCTTGAGTGGACAGATAGATCGATACATATATATATATATATATATATATATCTTCTAACGCCAGCTCAAAACTTTACTCGTCCTATCGAAAAGACGCTTGTCTGTGACGTCCTGATTTTGTTGTTATTATTATCATTATTGTTTTTACGTATTTTTGTATTTTTATTCGTGTAACATCGTCCGTTTTCCGTCCCTGTGTTGTATACATTCGAGGCTTTCTTCCAAGGAATCTAATGCGCTTGGCTTAGATTTTCCTTTGGAGCTGGCCGGGTCGGAGCGATCTCGAGATTAATCAGCCGAAATTGCTAGGATGATCCGGTTCTTGACAGAAGATTGAGGGCTTCGAATGTCCCGTCCGTGTTTTTTGTGTCGTCTTCTAAATATTTCACGTTCTTGTCCCAGTTTGTATTTTTTTACATATATATATAGAGAGATAGATAGATAGATAGATAGATAGATAGATAGATAGATAGATAGATAGATAGATAGATTGATAGATAGATAGATAGATAGATAGATAGATAGATAGATAGATAGATAGATAGATAGATAGATAGATATATGTGTGTATGTATATAATGTGCCGATGTTTGTATCGTTGGCGATTTTCTTCCTCCGTCTTCCATTCTTTTCGTCTTTCCTCTATTTCCGAAGGAAAGCTTTGCTCGAAAGGTTAAATTCTCTTTCTTTCCTTTCCTGAGCGTCTGATAATACAGTACTTTCACCACGTCCACGCGTTGTTGTTAGTTCTTGTTTGTTCTTCTCTGTTTGGATTCACTATATATGTATATATATATATATATGTGCGTGTGTGTGGTGTGTGTGTGTGTGTGTGTGTGTGTGTGTGTGTGTGTGTGTGTGTATGTGTATGTGTGTGTGTGTATGTGTATGTGTGTGTGTGGTGTCTGCGTGTATGTATAATGTGTTGATACGTTGTATAATTCAACAAAGAGAGCACAGCATCTGATGAGAGTCAAATAATCTTGTTTAAGGGTGACAATACATGTCTTCTGGCGCTACTGATAGTTTCACGTATTTGAACATTCAAACTTGTTCTTCGGGTGCAGACCACTTTTCGTGCTGAACTAAGAACTTTAGATATGGCATGGGATGTGAGAAAACGTGAAAAAATGGTAGAATATTGAAAATACTAACTTCTAACCGGAAAACGAACCCGTAGTAAATATATATGACGTACGAAATTAAAATTTAATTGTGTACGAATAGTAAAAATGTATATGAAACGTAATGTATGAAATATAAGGTAAAAATGTACAGGTATAAATATAACAAATGCCGGGAAAATAAAAATTTATAAAGCGATGCATGCTTTTTACTGTCGGAAACTAAAAAGTACCATCTCCACTACGTCTGACCCCAAATGCCAT